>NC_022012.1:8536017-8556830 GCF_000317375.1 Microtus ochrogaster | reverse complement strand
TCCTCCTCCTCCTCCTCCTCCTCCTTCTTCTTCTCTTTTGTGACAGTGGGATTGAACCCAGAGTCGCATGCTTCATGCAGTAGAGCAGAACTATTCTTCAAACTCAAGTACTGACTTTTAATTGAGATGTTATCCACAAAATTGAAAAGCGGCATTTTGCAAACATGGCTGCAGCCAGTTATTCATTACAGCTCGGAGTGAAAATGAAAGCAGGAAGCTGCTCACAGCCTCGGTTGACTCAGCTCAGTAACTGGAGCTGGGCAAAGAGCAGGAACGTGAAAGCACACGAGAAAGGCAAGTTCTGGAGCTATCCATGAGAGCCTGTGAATACGTCATACAACCAGGAAGACAAACCAGAGTGCCCCAAATAAGTGAACGAGGAGCTGTGGAGAGGGATGGATGTGACAACTCTGCTTTTAAAGTACTGAGGGGAGAGGGCAGGAAAGCCACAGAGTAAGACTCTGTCTCAAAAATAAAATAACAATAACAACCACAACAGGAAAAAGAACACTTGCTGCTCTTCCAAAGGACTAAGTTTGGTTATCTATCTATCTATCTATCTATCTATCTATCTATCTATCTATCTATCTATCTGTCTATCTACACACACACACACACACACACACACACACACACACACACACACACACATATATATATATACAGACGTGTATAGTTTGCTATACAAGTACAGCAGCTCACAAGCACCTGTAACTCCGGCTGGGGGGGAATCAGATGGTTCTCTTCTGGCCTGTAAAGGTGCTCTTCACACATGCACACACACACACAAATTTTTTAAAAAATTGGTGTTTTATTTATTTATTTATTTATTTATTTATTTATTTATATTTTTAAGTGAAGAGTCTGGAGCATCCTGGCATAGCTGTTAAGAATGTGGACTGCAAGCCAGGGGTGGTGGCCTACGCCTTTAATCCCAGCACTCGGGAGGCAGAGGCAGGTGGATCTCTGTGAAATTGAGGCTAGCTTGGTCTGCAAAGCACATTCTGGGACAGCCAGGGCTACACAGAAAAACCCTGTCTCTAAAAACAAAACAAATCAAACAAAAAAGAATGTGGATTGCACTTGACCTGGCTTTAGCACCTCAGCCCCAAGGCTTCAGATCCTCTCATTAGGGAGACCGGGTAGTGAAGGTGACTGCAGCCTTAAGGCTGCATAGGAAGGGTTTGCAATGGCTGCCATTGTTCACCTCCTCAGTCATTACAGTGTGAAGGAAAGAATAGAATTTCAGGTGACGCATGCGTGTGAGATCACAAGTTTGTGATTTCCAGCATCTTAACCCTTGGTACATAGGAAAGATATTTCAAGAGATATTTGGGACTGACTTTAAATACCTCATTAAGTTTCTTCTGGAGTCCTTTTGTCCAAAATATAATCTTTATGTAAACACACTATGTAATAAAACACAATATGGCTTTATGTAAAGCCACAGTGAGGGGGCACAGATCACACTTGAAATTGGGCCTCTGTCGGTACAGATAAACCATTTGATTCGATAACATGCAGCCCAGATTTTACATGATCTGCCTCCATGAGCACTGGCTCTGAGCAGACGTGAGAGCAGACGCTGACTGCAGGCATAGAGTGGGAAGGTGAAGGGTACGTGGGGCAAAGAACACAGAGCAAAGCAGTGTGTGCAGGGGTGAGATCAGCTCCAGGATGAAAGCTGGGGTGGGGCAGGAAGAGGGAGAAAAGGAAGATCAGGAGGAGAAAAGATGAGGAAGAGGGGAGGAGGAAGAAGAATAGAGAGAAAGGAGGAGGAAGAGAGGAGGGCAGAGGGAAAGAGGAGGATGAAGGGAGAGACCCAGAGGAAAAGTTATTAGAGGATTTCGAGCAGAGTATGACCTGTTCTATTTCCTTTTTAAAGACAGCTGTATCCACTGGTGTGACCAGGATCACTGTAGGTGAGTGGGAGAACACATGGGTGATTTGGCTCAAAAAGGTGACCTCGGAAAGTGACTGGATTTTATGCAGATTCATAGACTAAAAAGTGACTTACCAATGCCCTGGACATGTGGTGTGCGACAAAGAAGCCCAGCAAAAATCACTTTTTGTGTAGCAGAAACTTCCTGGAGATTAAAACCTTTCGTCTTAGAGGGAAGCTCATTAAAACACTGAGGGTTAAAAGGGGAAGGAGAACAGTTTTATCCCACAGGGAGGGTTCCTAAATGCATGAAATACTCAAAATAGCAGCAGGATGTTCCTGAAACTGAACAGATTCACTAGGCCCCTCCCTCTCAAGCATATATTAGCATATGTAATAAGAACTGCTCAAGACCTTCAGACAAGCTGAGCTGCGTAGAAGAGGATTAGACCAGGGGACCAGCTGAGCTGGAAGAGGCTTAGACTGACTTAAGCTACTTGGAAAAGACTCTCTGATCTGTGGCGCAGTCTGCAGACTGTGTCATGGGGCTTTGTTTGGGTTTTACACTTGCACTGATACACATATCCACACAAAAGAGCACCATGCCAGAGCTGAAAACAGAAAAACAGTTACCTTTCTACCCTCTCTCACGACTCATTTGTTCTGCCTGCATTCTGTCCTTCTCTATGCTTAAGTCTGTTAGGTAAAGAAGAAACCAGCCCAAAGAGTTTCTGAGCATCCGTGGGGCAAGGCCTTCAGGAGACGGTGATGGATGGGGCACAGCTGCCCACGGATGAAGGAAGACAACGGTGGGAAAGTAACTTTGAGATCAATCCTGACTTTGGCAGGAGCTCTCTTGCCACAGATCTGGAGAAAAAACCATGTTTGCAGTGGGACTGACATAAAATGAAAAGGGAAGTGTGTGGAAAGGAGTTTGGGGTAAAATCTTTAAGGGGTATCACTGAAAAGTAGAAGAACGAGGAAAGACAACCAAATGTGGAATGATGCTGTTTGCTTTTAAGACACAAGGGAGCTTCATGAGCTGATGTCAGTAACTTAGGGGAAACTGGAAATGTTGTAGTGACATAAGTTGGCACCCTTGTTTTATCTGCTTTATTACCTATACAAGTGAGTGTAGCTCATACACATATTTGATAATACAGCAAGTGATACTAATACGTGTGACTAGTAAAGTCACAATCATGCTGGTGTGATATCAGCTGATACTCTCCTTATAGAAACAGTGTTGAATGTAGTACCTACATATTTGGTTGCTAATGCCCAGTAACATAGTTCAGTGGGAGGTTTTCTGGGTAGAAGTGCCTGCCCAGTGAACTCCAACAATCACAGACACATCTGTTGAATAGTCAGACTCACATATGGAACATGTTATGGAGAGAACGCACTTGCTTCAGAAGAAGCTCTTGGCATAGCAGATTTTCCTAGGGCTAAGGTATCTCAACTTGCTAAGTCCCCATCACATCTACTTCAGCAGCCAAGTGCTAATGATAACATATGTAAACGCAGACACCGGTTGATAAGCTTCTGGAAACAGTCTAGATGAAGGCATGGGTCACATTTAGAAGATGTGACTCCTAAAAGATCTGATTGTAAGGTTGGTTCATCTCAGAAGTGAATTTTTGTTTAAGAGAAGAGTTCAGGGCTAGTGACATGGCTCAGCACTGAAGGTCCTTTCTGTCAAGTTTAACGAGGTAAGTTAGATCCTGGGGTCCCACGTGGTGGAAGGAGAGAATGAACTATGGACAGTTGTCTTCTAACTGCCTCATGTACATCTTTGATGTGGGATAATCTTTTTGTATGCTATGAAGATATATCTTTGCTAAAGCACCTTCCAATTGGTTTGATAAAGATCTGAAAGGCCAGTAGCTAGGCAGGAAGAGGTTAGGTGCGACTTCCGGGCACTGGGCAGAGAGAAAGAAAGAGAAGAGGAATCTAGGCACAGGAGAGGCATCAGAGGAGACAGAGAGGGAACAGACATGCAGAGGGAGAGGTAAAAGTCACGAGTCACATGTCAGCACATAGATGAAGAGAAAGGGGTTGATTTAAGATATAAGAGCTAGTAGCTGAGCTCCCATAGTTAATGTACGTCTCCATGTCAGTTTTTTGTTAGCTGGCAAGCCAAAGAGAAATCTGTCTATGTTGCCCCCTACCCCCGCAAAAACAGAATCCATCCACAAGTAACAAAATCCATCCACAAGTAAATGGGAAAAGAGCAGTCCAATTGTGAGACTGTACATTTCTCTCCATATTTGCAGCAAAGGAACACTGAAGTCACCTGGTTCCGTTCTGTGCCATGGAGCATTCTCTGGGGAACAGATCTGTTCCATCCAAGGCCAGGCATGGATGGAGAGTGGTGAACCCCTGAAGGAGGAGATGACTTGACACTCAGAGCAGTAAGAAGAGCATAGATAAGACTCTTCTTGATTCCCGCATGCCAAACCCCGACAAAGGACAACTAAGTTCGGAAAGACCTTCTCCAAGCACAAGGGGGCAAAAGGCAAGCCATGCTTGTATCTGCTTCCCTGTTCTCATGGCCTGACGCCACACCTTCCATCAGATCCTCCTTTCTCTGTCACGGCTCTCTGTGCCCCAGACTCTGGAGTCTTCTGTGTGGTTCTGACGCTGCCTTGTCTTCCCTACTGAGACCAATGACTGGGGATTAGAAAGGTCTCCTTTTCCATATTAAAATTACCTATCTCTTGCTATGGGCTCTGTCAGTCTTCGCTCCTCAGTCTTTAATGTGCATGAGGCACTTTGCCATCTTGTTATACGGCACAGTCCCATCTGATGGGTTTTGGTGGGCAGGGTGGCTGGTGCCCAAATATCTGACAAGCTCCCTGAAATATAAGAACCGCCACTCTGCAGAGCACACTCAGAGAAGAGACACAGGGCTAACACTAAGGGGATGAACTCTTGAAAGCCATGATGGCACGGGTTTACTGTGCACCCACTTTCCAGGAGTGTCAGACAGTTTAAATGTCAGCCAGAAAAGTGTCCAAAATTCTGCCTCGGAGTTTTGTGGTGCTGGGGCTTGACCCAGGACTTTGCCCATTTGAGACGAACACTCTACCACTGAGATGGGCTGTTTCCCAAAGTCCCCTGCCCCACAGGTGTGCCCCAGATGAACACTCTACCACTGAGATGGGCTGTTTCCCAACGTCCCCTGCCCCACAGGTGTGCCCCAGATGAACACTCTACCACTGAGATGGGCTGTTTCCCAATGTCGCCTGCCCCACAGGTGTGCCCCAGATTGCTAGGAGAGCGGTCATGGCTCCAGTTTCTCATCTGCTGCATTCACCTGTGGCTCAGGACTCCTCGAAGAAGCTCTTAAATCTCATTTTGCTAACCAAATTGCCCCTCATCCTGAGTGTCTGCCCTGGTGTCCAGAGATGTAACAGATGGCACCTCGGGATTAAGGTACAGAGCTCTAGAAGGATTAGGTTTTGCCCCTCAGTGGGATGAAGGGGACCTGACTTATCAAGAGTCCCTGACAACGCATGTGGTTGTTGTTGGATTTATTTCACCCTCGCTGCCCTTTGCCTGGTTGACTTTCCCATAAAAATCTGTGGAGGAAAGAACTCTTGAGTGAAGAACCAGAAGGACAAGGGTTGGAGTTCAGCTGTGTGACCTCAGACAGAACAATCACCCTCTCTGTGCCTGTCTTCTCAGGTGTGAAATTAGAACTGAGATAATCTAATGTTATCTACAATGAGGACAGCAGGGCCTCACAGGGACCTAAGGGACATGTGTTAGAAGAAGCTGTTAGCCTATTAGGAAAGGCTTAGCCAAATGAGGTCATGTGATGGTGAAAACAGTTGAAGTCATGTGGGAAGACCAGGCTGGTTAGTATTATGTTTAACCTTAAAATTAAGATAATAGTGTCTTTGTATTCAATTATGGCCAGAGGCAATCATCACATCACAGATAAAGACTCAAGAGACTATGCAGAGGGGAGGAAGATGGCCCTGCAGAGGGTGCCAGAACGCTCTTGGGAGGACACTCAGCTAAGGAGAAAAGTGATTCTGATTCCAGCTGCTGGGCCATACCCTTGGGCAGACTCCCCAATGTTTCCCTCCAACAAGGCAGTTCAGGTAGGCCCTCCCTGGTGGTGGCCAGCTAGAGATGACGGATTTGGCCTCCTGATGGAATCACTATTTGTGTATCTTGTCCTTAGATCATCTAGGGGCACCTGAAGAATGGTTTTATATTCATTCCCATGTGTCCACAAAGATGCATCTGAAAAAGAGTGGCTAACAAGACGCCCCACTGGGAGGCCTGGGCCACCATCTTTCAAAGGACAGATCATGTTAGTGACTCAGTAGGACACATGTGGCAACCCACATCAGCCGTGCAGCATCTACGGGGCTGTGACATTAATCTCAGCTATCAACATGATGAGCTATGGAACCACCTACGAGTTGGGCCTACCTGTGAAGGATTATCTAGGGCCTGTTGGTGGGGATTAGTCTTGATTGGCATGATTGCGGTGTGTGGGGGGGAGAGCTGCCCGCTGCCGACGGTGCCATCCACAGGCTGGAGATCCTGCGCTGTATAAAAGCTAACCTGAGCACAGCCCTCCTTGCTCCATGGCTTTTGACTAGGGGTACCGTGTGACCAGCTGCTTCTGGTTCTTGCTGCCTTCACCTCCAAGGCAAAATAAACTTCCTTAAATTCCATTGTCAGAGTGTTTTATCAAAACACCAGAAATCCACTAACTGGGCTGTCAATGCTTTGCAGCCTGGCCCTAAAAGCTCTCACAAGAGGCCCTGGGAATCACAGGTGGCTGCTTCTTCTGTCACTCATATTTGCCGGCTTGGCACCAGCAGGGTCTAGCTGTTAAGCCTTGAGCAGGGAAGGAGGTGAGGGGTTCAGAGGAAAACTTGAGTTCCTAAAATGCAATAACTGAGACGTGTAAACGATCTGAGTCCCTCAGGAAATTGACAAATCAGCTAAATCGTCAACTCATTTGTTGTTCGGACTTGAGAAGAAGAGACGTGGGAAGATCATAAAAGTCTAGCTCTCAAAGGCGCAGAACGGCTGAGATGAAGATGAAAGAAATACTGCTTTAAAGGAGATGCCCAGGTCTATGGAGCAAAGACGGTGGGTAGAAACCTCCAGAGACAGCGTGCTGGCCTGGGGGAATGCGTGTGCGTGTGTGTGTGTGTGTGTGTGTGTGTGTGTGTGTGTGTGTGAATGGGTGGGCACTGCAGGGTGAAGCTGACAGCACCTGCCCATTTCTGGGGTTACTTTCAAAGTCTAGCTTAAACACCCGGTGGGCCTTCCCAGTTCCAAAGTGAGGTGTAGTATCCCAACAGTGTCCCTGACTTCCTTTCTTCATGACATTTCTTATACTTTTGACCCTCGTTTCTTTGATTGTCTGTTGTCCATTTAACCACTAGGCTCCAGAGAAGTTGATGGCTAGCTTTTGACCTCCACATCTATTTAGAATATAACCCACACTCAAATATTTATAGAATGAATAAATGAGTATATAGTGGATTGATTATATTTTTACTTCAATTCTCAGAGGAAAGTTCTTTTAAAATCTAGGCAGTAGGGTTAGAATGAGGAAAGAGACTCGAAGAGTGGACTCATGTAGAAGGGGGGACCACAAGAATGACATACTGGGACAATGGCCTGAGCCACTGAGAGGACATGGCCTTCACAGCTACCTTCCAGAGCTTGCCTACATCAGCATCCACTTCCATAGACCCCACTATGTGGAACATTTTAAAGGTTATAAAGACGTTATTCATCAGACTGAGGGCAGTATTTACAAGACTGATGGACTCTGAACAAAGCCAGGGGCATGGTCTGTCCAGCAATTTTTACTGAATTTCACATTTTATGTGGATCAATTTCTCATATCCCTCCTAAGGCCTTGTCTGTCTCTAAAAGCTGTGACGTCTGCTGGGGGTGAAGACTGGAGGAGTTCTTTAAAAGATCAAGCAGTAAAGAATCCTCTGTGGAAGGACTGCCGATTCCGATTTGTTCCACACGAAACCATTTTAGGAAATTACCTTTTAACTGTTCCTCATCTTGTAAGGATGGACTGTGATCTAAGAGACTTTTTTTTAATACTGTAAAATTTCTGTTGGTCTAAGGTCAATAGGCAGATTTCTAGTGTTGCCTTCTGTGGACTCTTTCCTACATGGGAGACCAATTCGTTTTCTTCAGTTTCTAAAATGGACCATAACGAATACAAAACTGTCCTTCCCTGTGAATGTATGAGAGAGAATTATTTGGACCATGTAGTTTTGCAGCTGGAAGACACAGGTCAAGGAAGGAACGAGAGAGAGCAGCTCTCAGAAACGGACTTTGCTCGCTGGCACTGCCCGTAGCCCTGGTCCCAGTTTCTCGGGGAGGGCAAACTCCCGCTGTGCTCATCTTCTGGTCAAAGCTCTTGCCTTCTGCTTTCAGTGGAAGCTGAGAAGCTGGTGGTGGGGCTGTGCAAATGAAAGTTGTCAGGGTGACGATGAACTTGCAGGTAAGAGCCCGAGATCAGGTCATCCCAGCAGACAGGAAGGTCCCTGTGAGCTCAAGGCTAGACGGGCCTAAGGAGTGAGTTCAAGGCCAGCCCTTATTGAGTTCAGAGACATATCCCCCATCCCAGAAAGTAAAGAAGGAAGACAACAAACAAGTCACATCTAGATAATCCCACTTTGTATCTGGGAGGAGCCAGAGTGTGTGCAGGCAGGACTGCAAACTGTTTTTGAAAAAAGTTCTGCTTTAATATTTTAAACACTCTAAGATTCTTACAGAAAAAAATAAGTCCAAAGATAGATGATATTTGCTGAAAAAGTGAAGAAGGGGAATGATTTTTGAATTGACTTTGAGAAAAAAATGAGTAGATGAACATAATAACAAAAAATCTACACTCCAGATATAGACCCATAAATATCGAATGAGACTAAGGGAAGAAGAGAATGTGTAACACAGGCTGCTGTGGCAAAAATCCTCCATAGGGAGCACAGCCACAGAGACCTGCCGTAGGAAGAGCTCGGGACGGCAGCTCTGTGGGTGGAAGAACTCATGCAGTCTTCAGAGTTATCCACAGGATGCAGCCCTACATGGAGGGGAAGCAATTGACTGGACAGAGAACCTGCGGAAACACCCCTACAAAATCTCACTGAGACTGGGGTGCAAGTATAAAGCAGGACCCAAGGGCACTTGAAGTTCAAAGGTCATGGTGTCAAAAGCGCTGTAGATCTTTTTGAGAGAACCTGACACTCATTTATGTACCAAAAGGGTCAGCAACAGAGGTTTATCACACGCCCTGTCCATCTTTCTTCTGACTCCACAATACCGTAAGTTTGGGAAGCAGATGGAATCAGAGATGAGGAATAACCCCAGTCTGGGTTTTGTTCTGGATCTGGCTCTCTCTGTGGCATGGGGACAATAGTGGCATTGCCATGGCCTGGGGCTATCATGCGTACTTAGCAAGATGACCTATGCAAAAAGCATGGGTCAGTGTTCAACAAGTTGATTCCATTATCATCATCCTGCCTTTTCCTCCACATTCTATCTGGTAATGTTTTCTTTTTCTCTCTTCAATTAATATTTAGTAATTGCTGAAGAAGTGGCCTTGTAAAAGGCTCTTTTCTATGTCTCATATCTCATCCTGCTGATTCTTGGTAGGAACCTATGAAATGGATGCAGCTGTTCCTCTTCACAATTGTGTATATATATGCTTGTACCACTCTCTGTGAAACTTTTAATTAGTATTTAAAAGCCAAGTAAAAGGAAAAAAATATGATGCCAGTGTCTTCATCGTGGGACTCGTGAGGCCATCAGTTTGTCTGCATGGGCTTCTGAAAGGAATGAGTATTCCTTCATGTATTCGATAACCAAATGGTTCTTAGTGATTTTCCTCAGAGTACAAAAATATTCACTAAATAAAATGATTGGTTGGAGCACAGACAAGGTATTTGAGAGCAGTTGCTTGCTTTCTGTCTTAAATGACCCAGACCTCGGTGCACTGGCATCCTAAGTTGGACAAATGTTCTTTCTCTGAGTCCTCCTGTGTGTTACATTCCCTCAGATTAAAACATCTGGAAGTGGTGATGTTCACCTATAATTCTGGTACTTAGAGGCTGAGGCAGGAGGATTCTGAGCTCTAGGTCAGCCCAGGCCATTCCAGGGAGCCCTTGTCTCCAAATCCTCCAGTACTAAGGTCTAGTGGACTGTTCAAGCAAGCAGGTAGGAAAATGAAATGGGGGAATTTGGAAGTCTGGAACTTTCTTATCAAGTTTTATATATAATTACTATATGATCCACCAGCCTCACTCTTAGGTATTTACTCAAGTGAAACAAAAATTTATTTTTCCGTAAAACTCAAATTGGAAAGCAACTGAAACATCCTTCAGTTACTGAATTGATAAACGCTGCACCGTACTCATACAAGGGAATATCTCCGTACCAAAAGGCACCGAACCACTTGCCTGTATACGCTGAACCACCGGCACGCACAACCACAGGCGTTAGCCCCATAGGCACTGTGTAATGACAGGAGCAGGGTACATGCTCTCATTCCACCTAGGCAGAATTCTGCAGCACACAACACTATAGTACTGTGAACTATAGTGACCAGTAGCTGAGGTCACATGATTTCATGGCAACTTACTGGGTGGTAAGAAAGTTCTCTTACTAGACTGTGTTTGTACAGGTGTTAGTACTAGGAAACAATAGTCTCCAAAGGCGAATTTCATAGTATATAAATGATGACAATTTTAAAAGCAAGGGAATGCCCCTAAGCTATCTACAAGTACATTCTAGCCTGAAGATCAAAATTAAGAATATTATGTAAATACTTCCTTCAGCTGGCAAGGACTAAGTCAGTGACGCCCAGGTGGGCTGTCTGCTATTCAGTTTTCTTACTCAACACTTTCCATTCTTACCTGTCCTGAGGGCAGTCTGTCTGCTACAACTCCTGTCACACGGTATGATCTTATGCTGCAGTGATTTCTGCAAGGCTTGTCACCTCTAGGTTGTAATTTCCAGCCAACAGATGCCTTCCTCCCCTCCACTGTAGTGCCTGCCCAAATGTCTAGCAGGTGAGTGGCAGAAGGAATGCTTGATAATAGCTTCCCTTCTAAGAATCTTTCAAGTGAGCTCCTCCAAGACAGGGATTGTGGGTAAGGATCTTGAACCAGGTCGATGCTCAAGAAAGGTTTCTGAAAACATGGGCCCCGGGGGATTGTGGTTATTCAGTTTCTGTTTTGGATGGTACATGCGAGTTGGGGGCTATGTCCTAGTAGAGCCAACTCGCCAGTGTGCCCTGGGCCATGGTGTAGAAACCCTGGTGACAGAGGACTATGTCAGTCTCCAGGTTTTGCTGGCTGAGTCCCCGCTCTTATCATGAGTGTTATTTAGAGCTCTTGGAAGTGAGATCTTCCATTTGGATCCAGTTGGAGCCACCAGCAGGGGATGGGCTACAGCGCGGCAAGTTTCCAATTGTTTCTTAGGCTTGACACCGTTCCCAGAATCAAAGACGAGAAGGCTGCATTTGTTAAGCAGAGGAACAGAGAACACTCTACAAAGGCTTAAGGCCGATCTCTGCTTCCTCCTTGTTCTTAGCCCTGTGCCTCCTGCAGTTGACCCTCCCTTGAATTTTCCTTTCTGTGGGCAGGAACAGTATTCCTTATTAACTGTTTTTCTTACACCAGACTGAGTGTAATCATTTAATCTACTTTGCTAAATGCGTTTATGAACTCTAAGTGTAATAATTACAGTCAAGCAATTCAAGGCCCCAAATGCCCTACTGCTTTAGGCGGCCTCGGGGCAGGGAATGGGTGGTGTTGGCTTATGACAACATAATGACCAGTTGGGAGCCAGAGTTTGTCCTCCGGCTGATGACTCACACACCAGCTCTGAGCAGGGCAGAGCCTGACTCCATTTTGCCTGAACTCCACACAGTCAGCAGTTGGGGCAATTGTTGAAATATCTGGAGCTCATTAGTGCGTGTTGTGTGTGTGTGTGTGTGTGTGTGTGTGTATGCGTGTATGCGTGTGTCTATGTGTTTTCTTCTGTTTTAAAACTTTGACAAACAAGTCTTTTTTTTTTTTGAACTGTTTAATTACAAGTGACTTCCTTGACTTACAAGCTATACCTCTCATTTAACACAAAAGGCTTTGTCCACGCAGAAAAAAATAATGGGAACATAACCCTACAGCCCTTCACCAGTGCCCAGAACACCTTCCACCAAAATCTGTTTTGATGCTTAGACATTTAAAAATATCTAAGTTGGGCGGTGGTGCAGCACGTCTTTAATCCCAGCACTGGAGAAGCAGAGGTAGGTGGATCTCTGTGAGTTCGAGGTCAGCCTGGTCTACAAGAGCTAGTTCCAGAGCAGGCTCCAAAGCTACAGAGAAATCCTGTCTCAAAACCCCCTGCCTCCCCCAGATATGTAAGCATGAGAAGAAGTGAAGGTTTGCTTGTCCTGAGGGCACAGTGGGTACTATTCCCCAGCTTTGCACTGAAGCTGTTCTTGTTGGCTGCATTTGGTCTAGATGGCATATCAAATGAGTGGAGGTAGCTCATGCTCTAATCATGGGGCCTGTTCCTTTTGTTCACATTTAACTCCGTGGATTTCAATATTTGCCCTGGGCCACAACAGGGACTATGGAGTACCTAAAAGATTTCGTTAACCAGATTTCAAGTGCTATCTGCCCTTCTGAATTGTTCGACCAGTCTTCAGTGGCCAGGATCTGGCTTTAGGAGCAGACTTACACCCAGAGTGAAGACACACCTTGAGGAAGCATTGGCCAAGTTTAAGTCCTAAATAATCAAGCGAGTTTGCCTGACGAGTCTCGGAATCTTGTGCTAGCCAGCAAGGAGACACACAGTTCAGGAACAGGGAGGTCAGAAGCAGGCTGGCAGGGTCCTGTTTCAAGAGGACAAGTGTAAATAGTTCATATTTTAACAACGTGCTTTGGGCACGCCCACCACCTCCTTTGGGAACAATGCGCTCTGTTGAAGTGACTGAAGTCCTCCCATGGAGGGTGTGGATTCTTTGGGAGATCAGTAGGCTGGGTCTATCCCTGGGATCGGGGTAGTTCACAGCTCTTTGTGGGTGGAAGTCACTGGGGAAAAGCTACAGAAGTCCTTCCGTCCGATGACAGATGGCGATAAAGACAGAGACCACTATTGGAGCACTGGACTGAGCTCCCAAGGTTCAGCTGAAGGAGCCGAAGGAGGGAGAACATGAGCAAGGAAGTCAGGACTGCGAGGGGTTGGTCTATTCACTGAGACAGTGGGGCTGATCTAGCGGGAGCTCACCAAAGCCAGCTGGACTGGGACTGAACGAGCATGGGATCAAACTGAACTCTCTGAATGTGGCTGACAATGGGGGCTGACTGAGAAGCCAATGATAATGGCACTGGGATTTGTCTCTACTGCATGTACTGGCTTTTTGGGATCCTAGTATATTTGGATGCACACCCTCCTAGGCCTGGATGGAGTGGGGGAGGGCCTTGGACTTCCCACAGGGCAGGGTATCCTGCCCTTTCTTAGGACTGGAGGGGGAGGGGGGAAGGTGAGTGGGGGAGCGGGACGGAAATAGGAGGAGGGGAGGAAGTGGAAATTTTGAATGGTATTATTTATAAAGCAATAAAAAAATAAATTAATTAATTAAAAAAAGAATGTGGCAAGACGCCAGTAAGTCTTGGGATGCAGAAAGTGATACCCCAATTCCCATTCTCTCCAGTCTGTTTTTTCAACATGAAGCTTTCATAGACTATGCATTCACTGAGGAAATCTTTCTTTACTCGAGAGAGCTTGAGGGATTTCTTTTGTCCTGAAACCCAACAAAGAAATGCAAGGAAGAGGTACAAACTGGCATCAGAACACCCAGGGCGGGCTGGGAGACTGATCGCTCGGTGGTAATGTGCTTGCCTAGCTGTGTGAAGTCCTGGCTCCAGTCGTGACTGGGAGTAGGTTTCATGGCCTCTATGGTCTTCAGTTTTGCTGTCTTTGAACTAATGTTTACAATGCATACTCCTTAGCAGCCAGAGGGATGGGCTTGATATGGAAATGGTGGTCTAATGCGTGCAAAGCACAAGGAACCATCGGAAAAACGAACAATCTCAATACATTAATAAGTCAGGTTGCACGGTGATATGGGCTTGGAATCCAAAATTCGTGTTGCTGAAATAGGAGAACCACAGATTCTGGGCTAGGCTGGACTACTTAGTGAGGCCCTGTCTTGAAACACAAACACACCAGTGATGTTTTTCTATTGACTCTGTGGCTGCACATGACTGTACTGATATTTTAATTATCGACCGTGGCTCATAGTCAACAAACACCCTGCCGCGGTCATGATATGTAGGTTTAAACTAAGTCTCTATTGTTCTATTTATCAACAGACACTCAGAAGTCAGACGTGGAGGTGAAAGCCTGCTAGATCAGAGAAGCAGAGAAGCAAGCAGCTGACTTTGCCTTTTGTCCAGAGACACATCCCTTCACTCATCCCAAAACCAAAATAAGTGTGAAACCCAAGTCCTTGCCCTTTCCTTTCTCTAAATCTTTTTTATCTGAATTACTTGTTTCTCTATGGCTAATTCCGGTCAGCTAGTTGCTAGCTAGGCCCCTTGATCCAAAGTATACTTTATTTAACAGTCTCAGAAAGTTGCAGTGAGTCCACAGCCTACCAGGCGGGACTAGAAGAAGGTCCACCAAAACTAAATATGTATGGAAAATGCCACAGGAAATTTGCAGAGAAGCAAGAACAAAATTCCAATCCCCAAACAACCAAAACTACAACACAACAAAAACAAGAACAAAAACCATTAGAAAGCACCCCAAGTGAATCTGCGTGGCATTTTTTTTCTTTTTGCTTTAATACAATATTATGCTTATCTGAAGAATTTTGTGGAAAATGTAGTCCTTCTCTGAGATGGCGCACATGTAGCAAACAGGTAAGAAAGAGCAAATCTGTCACTGAACAGGTGATTGAAGCCCTGTAGCATGACAAACCCACCAAGGATGCACATGGACACATGGTAAAATAGTTGTGTGTGTACCACACGGTCACAGAAGAAGGAAGGTGTGCCTTGGTATTCTGGAGGGCTTCAGTTCCTCTCCCTTGAGGAATGGCTGAGCGTTTCCTCATTTCAAACGCTTGTCTGCCAGGACAGAGCTGGCAGAGAACACAGCCCTCACCCTCACTCACGTCCCTGGGATTGGTTGAGTCACTTGGCTGGTCACAGGGACAGTGGTTTTAAGAAACCCAAATGAGTACATATTTTAGGGGCCAATGACAAGGTTGCAAACAGTGGAGCCTTATTTTGCCAGCAAGCAGAGAAATTCCTATCAAAATTCATGAATATGTTGAAGTGCATCAATTTTGAATTAGACACTGACCTAAGAAGACCAGAACACAATGCAGACCCACAAAGCTGTAAGCCTCCCGCCTTTGGTCTGCCCCGACTGTTAGCATCTATGCTGCTGGTTTACTGAGTTTCAACCCAGTATAGCTTCTGTGACATTTCCCAGCCCAGAGGACTTTAACCCTCAACACAAAGTACAGTCTTAGGTAAATGAAACTAAGCAGATAATTATGAATCTCATTCTGAAAATCTGATCAGAGCCCAGCATCAGCTAGGTTGTTTCTGCTGTTGCAAGGAGCCAAGGTACCTGGGCCTATGCCAGGGCTCACTGCCTGCCCAGCTGCCAGCTGCATGCTGGGATATCTCTGCCCACAAACCAAACTTTGGCTTGTTTTTCTTCACAGCAACTAATGTCTCAGGAAAGAAATTGGCTTTGTACTTTCTCTGTTGCTTCTAAACCTGTAAATCTAAACGACACCCACAATACTGTGAGAATCACTGCTCTTTTCTCTCCTGAAAATCGCCAGTGGCTACAGAATCTTTGGCTGGGCTTGTCTGAAAGAAAGCCCAAGGCTGCGGTCCTGACTTCCCCTCTCTTGTCTACACACGCAATGGCACATTATAAATGGCTGTAAGCCAGAACTTTATTGGATAGCTGCTTGCAGGTTTAGCTTTGCTGCTGAAGCATGTATCTATATCTACTACTGGCTGGGAACCAAAAAACAAATACTTTATTGCTTACTTAGTCAGGGAGCAAAGGCCCACAGACCGACTGATGCGGCAACTTTCCAGTCTTAAGGCTATGTTCAGTAGTACAGCACAGGGCCGTCTGCAGAGCACACAAGGAGGAAAAAACCAGAAATAACCAGGCAGAAACAATAACTGATTAATCTTGCTTCCAGAGAAAGTGCACGCCAGTGCTGTTCATCCACAAAGACCAGACATACTCCTGTCGAGAGCTCTCTGGTTATCTGAATCTTGTTCACTGACAAACATTTGTTTATTGCAAACTGTATAAACTCACCCCTTGATATTTTAACTCCCAGTCCTAACATGACAAAATATCCCAGAGGCAGCTTGGCTAACAGTGTGAAGATCGTTAGATTCAAATGAGCCAGGAGAAGACTGTGGGAAAGACAGTGACTGGGTAAGGAGAAGGGTGGAAATCTGTGTTCTTAGATACTCACTAGGGTCTAGATTTTCCTTGTGAAATTCAGAATCTAGAAATACTTAAGCATTCAGGTAATAGAAAAATAAAAGAATTTGAAGATCACAGTCTAAATTGAGTTCTACAACACTCCACTGTCTTGACTAGCGGTAGTGTGTGTTCCATACAGAAAGAGTGGGATGTGGTTATAGTAAGAGATTAATATAATGGAATTTCTAAATGCATTTATTTATTTTGCTTAGACTTACAACATCTATATTATATATGTATGTATGTGTATGTACATATTACACATCTTTTTAGCTTCCTGTAGAACTATTTTGTGTGTGTGGTATAACTAGATTTTTGTATAATTCTCTTCAAGGTGTATTCTCCTAAACAGACACTAGAAAGTAATGATCTAAGGAAAGGGTAAGACATTAAAAATATAACTAAATCTTGGATAAATTCAATGTTTAAGCTTGGTCATTTGATCATTCCAGACTCTTTCAAGAGGAAATGTGCTAGTGACCTGAGCTTCCCCTGAAGTTCATGTGAAATGCATGCCCCAGGTTTGCTTTGTGGCAGAGTGCCTGCCACAGTGGCTGCAGCTCCCACTTGCAGTGTTCTTCCTATGCTCCTTATTCTGGGCTTCTCTCGTGGTGTCCGCAGGACAGAGGCTCCCTTCATATCTTACCACGATCAGGAGGCTATCATTCTGACTTGGTATCTTGCTCTATGGCTTTCAGACCAGCCCAGAGTTCTTATATACAAGTCTCTTTTATCTCGTTGTCTCTTTAACTCCCTGAAACATCACAGCCCAGCAGAGGACATGCGTCTCTTCTTCAGCCGGGAAGACCCAGCACTGAGAACAGGACCCAGCATTGTGTAGGTGTTTGATAAATGCGTGTTGAATGAGTGAAAGAATAGAAAGAATTCCTGGAGAAGAACATGGACTTTATGGAGAAGATGGTATTTGAATTCGGGCTTGAAGATGTAAGCACTTCAATCGTGGTCTAGATTCAGAAGAAGGGTTGAATTGGAATGGGGAGATGGCTCCCATGGCTCACTGCACAAGCATGAGTTCCATCCCCAGCACGAGTGCTAAAAAGTGGGTGTGGTGGCATTTACCTATAATCCAAGAGCTGGGAGGCAGAGAGAGGAGGGAACCCATGTGTGCTACCTTACCTGACTTCACGTGGGTTTGGGGATTCGAACTCAGGTCCTCATTCTTGTGCTGCAGGTGCCTGACCCACTGACTCATCTCCCCAGCCCAAGCTTGCTACTCTGCAAAGCTATTTCTCCATCTCTTTCCTTTACCCAAACCACAAAGCTCAGTTAAGCCCCGGATAATGCCGTGCTCAGTATCAGCTAATTCCGGACATTCTGCAGTGCAGGCAGCCTTCAGCTCAGAGCTCACAGAAAGGCATTTTCTCTTGTGTTGACTACCTTATCACAGCTCCTTCACTTTGATCTTGGAGGAGAAAGAGCTGTGACAGGCATGGGTCTCAAATCATCAGACACAGATTAGAATTCTAACTGATAAATCTTGCTCTCTGTCGCAGATTCAGCACAATGACGAGAGACTATGGACATGGAGGTCCAAGCAGAATGCCCAAACCTTCTGTCCAGAAACAGGGCAGTACTTCTAAAGGACTGGGGTTGGAGAAATGGCTCGGCAGGTAAAAACACTTGCCATGTATGTCTAAGAACTTGAGTGAGATCTCTGGAACAAACACACACACACACACACACACACACGAGACAGAACAATTGTCTGGAATATACAGCATAACAACAGAAACAAGAGAGACCCTTACTAAATAAGGTGGAAGGTGAGAATTGATTCCAGAAAGTTGTTTTGCTACCTCTACCTGAGTTCTGAGCCACACTGTGTCTGCACAACCCTCCCCCCCCACATGCACACACATGCTAAATAAACACATGAATATGTATTTTTAAAAAGGGAATGTCATAGCCAGGTGGTGGTGGTGCACACCTTTGATCCCAGCACTTGGGAGGCAGAGGCAGGTAGATCTCTGAGTTTGAGGCCAGCCTGCAGAGCTAATTCCAAGATAACCAGGGATGTGCAGAGAAATCCTGTCTCAGAAAAAAAAACAAAAACCAAAATCAAAAACAAAAGTGTGTGGGTGGAGGGCCAGGAGGAGGAATGACAAAAATCCTTCTACACTTCTCAAGTTGCAGCAAGAAAAATAAATGTTGCCACCTGGGACACCGAGGAAGAGCCCTGGGGAGGCCAAATGGACTTTAATGGCCATCAGCGGGAGACAGGGTGACAAGGTTATCCCATATTATGGGAAAAGCTCAAGAGTCCGTGTGCTACACAGCTGGTAAAGTAATTGGTGAGAAGCTCAGAAGATTCCCCAGCTGAGGAAAAGCAGTCGTGAGAAATCCCTCTAACATCTGGGTGAAAGAGACACCACACAGACAATCGGCTGTCTGGCTGGAAACCCCGACGTGAAGAGATGTCACAGGGCAACTATTGCACGTACAACACTGTGCAGAGCAGGAGCCGAGCTCTGGGGTGACAGAGGCAGAACACCTTCTTTCTAGGAATACACTGTTGAAGACAGTATTGAGACACAGTGAGAATCCTCACAGGAAGAACCAGAGAAGGACTTCCCACAGAGGCGTGCAGATGGGGATTCTCTAAGCATCTTTGTAACTGTGGATTCCCTGTTTAAGATGCTATGTGTGTGTCAGCCACTGACTGTGACTCACAGGGGACAGAGGTGACCATCTTCCCCAATAACTGTAGAACCTGAAGGCTTAGACTGTGGTAGAAGTCCAGGACTATGTGCTAGTCAAGGGCTAGATAAACAATGGGGTGCAAACATTCTTCAGTTGTAGGAGTTCTGAGGTATCTGGGAGACAGACAGACCTTCTCTACTGCAAAAGAATTTCAGAGATATAATATCGGTATCTGCTTCAGCATTTTGCGAGGTTTCACTGATGGCCTAAGAGGTTTCAAGAAGTTAGGATCAGACTGAGCACATGTGGTCTGTCTGCCATGACATGGAGATAGTTATCATGTCTCTCACTGTCGCAGCCTTTCGGGCCTGCTGCCCAAGTCCCATCATTCGTGGGAGATCAGCCTTCTCCCCTTCTTCCCTTTCTTTGCTCTTCATTCAGTTATCAAGTGTACGATGTTCCAAGCACTGACCTAGGATCGGGAATTCCCATTACATTTTAAATTCCACAGAAAGAAAACCTTAATTTTTGGTGCATAGTGGGTTTTCAATAAGAATAGTTTGATTAGATCTCGGCGCCATGAGAGCCAACATTGGGGTGAGTTTTTGACCCTGCGGCGGCAGCCCGGGACAGGGAACTCAGAAATTCCTCAACCCCCTATCCTTCTTGGGCTCTCTGCAGGGCCTCTACTTCCTGCATACTGCCTTTTTCTTCCTATCTCACCCACCATTCATCCAGAACCCTCCCCACTTCGGCCCTCCTGCCCTCTTTGGGCACATAACATCACCCAGCTCAGCCTGTCTGGGCGCTGGGTCGGAATCCTCAGGGCAACCAAGCGGGCGGGAGTTCCTTTGTTTCAATAGCCTGCCTGCACCAAGCAAGGTAGGCGCTTTGTTTGCTAGCTACCCAACCAGCACGGAGACCTGATCTCGGCACCAGGAGAGCCAGCATTGGGGAGAGCCATCATTGGACACAGAGATCCGTTCTCGGCACCAGGAGAGCCATCACTGGGGAGAGCCATCACTGGGAAGGTACATCAGTAGGCAAGGAGACCTGATCCTGTAAAAGAAGATCCATAGGGGAGCATTCGGAGGAAGAGATGGGCAGGCACCAATGCAAGAATTCACCCAACAATCTGAAAAGCAACATGAAGCCACCAGAAACAACGGGAGGACATGAACACCTTAATCAAGAAGAAGTAGAAAAGATTGACGTCATGAAAGTGATTGACACCCTTAAACAGCATGTAAAGAACGCCCTTATAGAAATGGATGAGAAGTATAACAGAAAGTTTGAAGAATTGAATAAAACAGTGAATGATACCCTAGAAAACCAAGGAAAAACAATCAAACAGATAATGGAAACAGTTCAAGACTTGAAAACTGAAATGGAGGCAAAGAAGAAAACACAAACAGAGGGCCGGCTGGACATGGAAAATCTAGGTAAATGAATAGAGACTGCAGAAACAAGCATAACCAACAGAATACAAGAGATAGAAGAAAGAATCTCAGACTCTGAAGATACCATAGAGAAAATAAACACACTGATCAGAGAAAACAGCAAGTCCAACAAACTCTCATCACAAAACATTCAGGACATCTGGGACACAAAAAGACCAAACCTAAGAATAATAGGAGTAGAAGAAGAAGAAGAAGTGCAGCTCAATGGTCCAGAAAATAAATTTAATAAAATTATAGAAGAAAACTTTCCCAACCTAAAGAAA
>NC_022012.1:8529866-8531247 GCF_000317375.1 Microtus ochrogaster | reverse complement strand
AGGAGGGGGAGGGAAATGGGAGGCTGGGAGGAGGCGGAAACTTTTTTTTTTCCTTTTCTCAATAAAAAAAAAAAGAATAGTTTGATTAGGCGGCACTCAGGAGGCAGAGGCAGGTGAATCTCTGCGAGTTTGAGGCCAGCCTGATCTACAAGAGTGAGTTTCAAGAGAGGCTCCAAAGCTACAGAGAAACCCTTTCTCGAAAAAAACAGGAAAAAAAATGTATATTTTGGGCTGGAGAGATGGTTCAGGGATTAAGAGCACTGACTGCTCTTCCAGAAGTCCTAAGTTCAATTCCCAGCAACTACATGGTGGCTCACAACCATCTGTTACAAGATTTGTTGCCCTCTTCTGGCCTGCAGGCATACATGCAGACAGAACACTGTACATCATAAATAAATGATAACTTGATCTGGAAAGGGTTTGTCTAACAGGCAGGAGAGAGCAGCTCCTGCAGATCACTGCTGGAAAGCAGTTAGGCAAGAAAAAAAGATTTGGCAACTTTATCTGCAGTTTTGTTCAGAGTTGAGTGTGGCTGAGCACTTTGGAAATGAGGTGTTAAGAGCAAAAGAAAAAGGTGTACCTGAATGTGAGCCTGCGAACCCTTTGATCTGTATCTACTATAAAAGACTTTCATTCCTAACGTTTGATTGGCTGGTTGATATACGGGCACCCCCAGGGCACAAGCATGGGTGTTGCTCACAGGGCCCCTGGCCCTGAGGACAGGTCAGAGCTGAGAAATATCCAGCCTGCTCTTCATCAAGCAAGCCTCAGGCCAGGCTGGAGGGCAGGAACCTCTTTTTGACTTGCTCAGAGAAACTTCTGTGCAGAGATCTTCTAGGTGAATGACTTTGTCAGGTCACAGGTTTGACTTGGCCAGGTTCTGCAGAGCTTTGCCTACAATGCTGGCATAAAGAGACGTACCCGGGAATTACAGGATGCAGGCTCTGTGGGAAGGGAACAGAATTGGGCACCCCCAGACCTGGCACTTTCTCAGGGTGTGATCCGGGCGCCCCTCATGCAACCTATGCTTCTTCATCTGGGTCCCCCCACCCGCAGGTTTCTAAGATCCTCCTCTCATGACAATCAAAGATTGAGACCTTTACCACTTCAACCTTCCTTTTTCATTAGCAACCAGTTTCAAAAAGAGATACCTTTGCTTTCTCTTCCGGTCGCAGGCGCTTTGGGAGCCGCCGATTACCGTCCAGCCATGGCCAAGTCCAAGAACCACACCACACACACCAGTCCCGGAAATGGCACAGAAACGGCATCAAGAAACCCCGGTCACAAAGATACGAATCTCTCAAGGGGGTTGACCCCAAGTTCCTGAGGAACATGCGCTTTGCCAAGAAGCACAACAAGAAAGGCCTGAAGAAGATGCAGG
>NC_022012.1:8525576-8529445 GCF_000317375.1 Microtus ochrogaster | reverse complement strand
TGTTAGAGAGAGAGGGAGAGAGAGAGAGAGAGAGAGAGAGAGAGAGAGAGAGAGAGAGAAAGAGAGAGAGAGAGCCTCCAACTGACACCCTCCTTCACATGGGGTAAATGCACTGGGCTGCAGTTGTCCAGCCCATCCTGTGTGGATTTACTGAAAGAACATGCCTTTTCAATTATTTTGAAAAGTAACTCAAAGATGAACTTGCTGGTCGAAAGCTACCACATGAAAGGAGGAGAGGCTGCACGTGGGAAGCGTCTTTTGGATACAACAAAATTTCTCTATTCAGCTGAATTCGGGTGTAATGGGGCAGAGAAGGAGCAGTGTTGACCAAGAGGTTCTCCCCACCATTCCCAGAAACGGAAGACCCTCTCCAAGTGAGGAAACCTTCAGGCTGAAAGATAAATCCAGGCACAGAGAGGCGACTCAGTGAAGCTTCTGAGCAGTCTAGTGTGACAGATTTCCCCACCGACTTCTGTCGACTCCCTCTCTGCTTTTCTCTGTTCTGTCAGCAAGCTTCTGTTTTTCCGTTTCTGCTGGTGTTTTTGGTTCACCCTGGGCTTTGGCTGCCCTAGCTGTCATTTCTGTCAGGCCACCGCCCAGGTTTAAGAAAGAGAACACTTTCCTTCTCATTGGTCCTCTGGCCTGGTGGCAGGTAGGATGACAAGGCAGGGAGCCTGGGGTAGGGAGCCCAGGGCAATTGGTGTGTGGGGGGAGGGGCAGTCAGTGGTGATAGGGTAGGCCGGGGAGGGGGCAGGACAGCCCGGCCCCCAGCACAGGCCAGGGAGGCAGAGCCTGGGAGGAGCATTTGCCCCCAGCCCTGCTGAAAGCTGGCTGAGCCCTGGGGAGTGCAAGAATGTGTTTGTGCTCAAAGTGAGGAGCTGGCAGAAACAGGCCAGCTAAGGGACAGGGGTGGAAGATTGCTTTGTTTTTAGAACTCAGGCTTAAAAATAACATTTTTCTTTGTCAGCGAAATATTCTAGTTTCGAAACCATGAATGGTGGACTGCCTGTGCCAAGATGGTGTTTTTCTTTTCACCTTGGATTTTGCAACCTCCCTTTTAATTAAGGTCTGTAAAGCCTCAGTTCTGTAAAGCCGCTGACCTAGGTGACTGCCTCTCTGAGGGACTGGAGGCATCATCAGTCCCTTTTCACCCACCAGATCGGGGGTATAAGCAAACTGTCACTCTGTTTACACGAGGGGTGTCTGGGGGCGTCCCTGGGGAGCACAGGTCCACTGAGACCAGCTCCTTCCATCCCCTGTCCTTCCATCATACTGTCAGTCTCCCGGAATCAGTTACAAAGTATCTTTCGAATGGGAAAATCTGTTTGGGGATATTGGTGGAAAACCAATATCAACCCCAGCGGCTGTTTTATTACATCCTGTCCATCTCCCCCATCCCCTGAAGCCAGGAAGGCTAAAGGAACTCCATCTTCGAGCTCACCCTACTGTTCTGTCTAAACATCTCTTTCACCCAACAGTGGAGTTATCAGGTTCTCCATGGTCAAGAGCTTAGGCTAAGGCAAGGACCTTACAGTGGGCAGATGAAGACCCTTGTAGAGGATGGAAAGTTAAGCCCTTGTGTGGCACCATGTGCCTGCCTGTTAACTACCACCCACTCCTGCTTCCCCTGGTGCCTGGCACAGGGCTGGCATGAAATAGCTAATCACATTTGATAATGGTTATATGAAGAAAATGAAAGCTTTCCCCCCAACGCCCCTACTCTAGGTGTCCCTTTACCCTTGCTACTTAACCAACCCCCTCCCATTTCAAAGCCTAACCAGTTTTATCTTACACCCTGCTCTGCCACTAGGGCAGGGATCCCTGGACCACTCCTCTCTGTCTCGGAGCCCCCCCCCCCCCCGTTCCCTACTTTACAAACCAGAGTAATAAACTGACTTTGCAGGTATGCCTTGGGAGTCATTATACGGAGTCCTCACACGAAAGCGCACTCAGAGCTATTGGCTCGCTCTTTCTCTTTATCCTGGAGAGGTCTCCATCATGCACTGACAAGTATTTGTTAAATCAAGTAGTAGTGTGCTATGACAGGGATGACTTGAGTCTTTCGTGCCCATTGTGGAAAATGTTGACATGGTGGGTATAGAATTTGAAAATCTGTGATCTTCCAGAGTTTCTGACCCATTCTGTGTGCTCTCCAACCCCACATCCTGCTGGGGCACCCTCAGCGCCCCAGGATTCTGGACCAAGTGTCAGTACAGAAAGAAGCCCCACTTAACACTACCTTATATGTTGTGTGTGTGCACAAAAGCGCATGTGTAAGCGCTCACAGATGCCTATACCTGCCACGAGGCTCATGTAGAGGTCAAAGGACAGTTTTCAGAAGTTGGTTCTTTCATTCCATTCTGGGGACCAAGCTCAGACAATCCAGGCTTAGCAGCAGGTACTTCTACCCACTGGGTCAGCTCACTGGGCCGATACCCCACTTTTGAATGGTAACTAAGTCTACACTGTGTTAGTATTATTTTTCCTTATTCGATGGGCAAATCAGATTAATTTTTGTAAGTTAGTGGGAAACAATGAAATCTGGATTGAGAAATAAGAATGTCTAAGGGAAAAAGTATGCTATAAAATAATACCACCAAAGAAAACAAAGATGCCTAAATGGAACTCTGACGCTTCAAACATTGTTTGGGAGGATGGTGCTGTTCTGATGAAATCTATCTTGTCTTTCTGAGAAAACCAATCTTTCGTACTTTAATTTAATTCAGGCAGCTGAGCTATTTTAAATATATTTTTTTGTACATGTAGGTCATTTTATTCATGTGGCTATTTTCTGAGAGGAGCTGAAGGAAATGAAGTTAATTAAAATTTTATTACGTTCACCTTCATAGAATAATTACATGATTGAGTGGATTTCTTCAAGTTTCCTAAAGAAACAATTATTTTGATCTGACAGAACCGGAGTCTGTTTTCCTTTTACCTTGTCTTAGATCTGGGTGGACTATAAGAAAATGCACATTTGTAAGTCCTGAACGGAACATGCCTAAGTCTCTCTCCACCCCTCATGCAAGTTTGAACATTTTCGTGACAACTAAACTTCCTAACTTAGAGCTCTGCTTGCTAGTCTTGAAGGCTTTCATGGCACAGATATCTGAATTAATCAGAAAGAAGTGGGAACGTGCTAGCCATGGTGGAAGGATTTCGTTTCGTCTTTCATCTTGGCAGGAATATGTGTTCGAGAGCGCTGTAAGCAGACCAAACATACAGCTGAGATTGTTGGAAAGGCGATTAGACTTCCCGCCACAATGAACCAGCAACGTGTCTAAGATCTGAGCTTCCCACCGACTGGCAACCTGTCTGTGCACTACTTGACGTCTTCCAGATGGGTGACGAGCAGTAATTACCAGCTCCTTTCAAAGGGCTACGGCAAGGCAGGGTACAGAACGGTGGTTCCAGAACCTCCGTGATAGGCTCTTCTTTCTTTCTTTCTTTCTTTCTTTCTTTCTTTCTTTCTTTCTTTCTTTCTTTCTTTCTTTCTTTTTTTTAATATTTTAGAATCTTTTGGGGAGAGGATCATTCATATTACAAACTCCATTTCAGAAAAGATAATAAAATAGAGGGAAGAAATATCAAATAAAATGAAACTTTTTGTCTCATATATTTTTCTTCTAAACTTAGCACTTTTGCTTCAGTAAGGTTGTTTTCCTCCCTCCCTTCCTCCTTCCCTCTTTTCCTTTCTTCTTCCATTCCTTCCTCCCTCCCTCCCTTGTTCTTGTTCCTTCCTTCCTCCTTCCTTCCTTCCTTCCTTCCTCCCTTCTTCTTTCCTTCATCCCTTCTTCCTTCCTTCTGTCCTTCCTTCCTCCCTCCTTCCTTCCTTCCTTCCTTCCTTCCTTCCTTCCTCCCTCCCTCCC
>NC_022012.1:8515788-8525476 GCF_000317375.1 Microtus ochrogaster | reverse complement strand
CTCCCTCCCTCCCTCCCTCCCTCCCTTCTTTCCTTCTGACAAAAGAAAGTAAGCATACTTTTTAAAGCTAATAGAGAATCTACCATGATTACAGATGGGATGCCTGGGATACTGGACACTCACAAACGATTTCCACAGGATATGCTGGAACAAGAACACGAGGTTTAGACTAACACTGTGCTGACTTACATGTGGTTCTTCCACATGATCCTGGTGAAGCCAGGCAGGACTTGCGGCTTCTGTGAGATTCGATTCTTACTGATTCTTGAAGGGCCAGACTTAATGAACCATACCTGCACTCCTAGCACTTGTGAGGCAGAGGCAGGAGGATTACTGTGAACTTGAGGCTAGCCCGGGTTACAGAGTGAAACTGTCTCAAAACAAGCAAAACCTTAATACTTGATGGTTAGAGACGATCCAAGCAAAGCACTGCATGCTGGGAAACAATTTGCCTAAAACACAAATCTCTATCAGCTCCCTGATGCTTAGACTACCAGACGGGTTCTGTTTCTCATTTTGGGGTTCTTGGTAAAACAAACAAACAAACAACAATAGAGAACCCTCTCTAACTACTTATGAAGATACTCGAGGGCTAATAAATGTGGGTGAGGACTTCTTCAAGCTCCTCACTAAGTCAACTGGATCCCAGCCAACAGCATTTGGTGTTCACTTACACTCCTTTAGAACAGTTAAATCCACCTTAGATCTTTAAGTGGGATCCTTTCAACTTTCTACAATTTGATCTCATTTCATCCCCCCAACAGCATGTAAGGAAGGGAAAGACTAAAAAGACTGTTAGCAGCGAGGCTCAGGGCTAAGCTCCTCTGTCGAAAACAAAAAGGAAGAGTGAAACAGAAATCCACCGTGTTTTCACTCATGCGGATATGTGCTAGAGCCATTCCTAACCTGCGGGTTGTGACCCTGAATATTAGATATTCACATTATGAATCATATCAGTAGCAAAATTACATTATGAAGTAGCCACAAAATAACTTTATGGTTGGGGGTTAGCACAACATGAGGAGCTGTATTAAAGGTCAGAGCATTAGGAAGGCTGAGAAGCACTCTGCTAGAGCACCAGCTACTCTTGGGCTCTCGGGATGGGACTGTGGACGAGAGGAAGGGCAGCCATGGCTCTCAGCATCACTGACAACTCTGGGTTGGCAGGGGAGGGGTACACAGTGGCCAACACATCTGTGCTGTGCCATCTACCTGTGGACATATTGTGTCCACAGAAGAAGAAGAGTGAACTCTTTGCAAGAGCTTTTGATAGTTTTCTCAGGCTGCTATAAATAATAGTTTCACATAATTCTTAACACTGTTTACAAAGAGTTAATAAAATATCTTTCTGTTGGTTAACATCTTAATTTGGTCGTTCCAGAAGCAGAAAAAGATGATATATGTCAATCGTGTTACAAGGAAACACTGAATGTGGTAAAATTGACCCCATTGGCGGAATATATCTGGATGGGGGGATCTACAGATGAACTGTGAGTCTTGCTGGGGACACTGCTTTGAACTTCCCTGTGTGCAGTAAGTCTCTAACTATCATGTAGAGGGGACTCTGCAAGGCATCCACTTGGATCTTACAAGATTTTGAGTATGAGATGTAACTTTCTTAAACAAAGCCAGGTCCTTCACCTGCCCAGTAAGGACCTTATCTCAGACACGAGAACTTTCAGGGTTCTAACTATAGATGGGGTATCTGATGTTTTGGACTCTAGAGCTCTATGCTTGCCCTTCTGAGAAGGCTGGGGTCAAAGGTGGGCGCAACAGTCTTGTGAATACAAAGAACTGCTTGAGCCCAGTGAACTCCCTTGCTGGGTACTGCAGATGGGCACAGTGTCATGTGACTTCTGTCGTGTGGGGCAGCACTATTAGGGAAGAACCTGAAATACTGAGGTTTCTGTAGTGTTTTATCCACTAAATTAAAATTCATTCACCCATTCATCCATGTATCCAGGAATCAGTGCATCTACCTGTTCATCCATGTATCCATTCACCAGACTATCCATGAATTCATCTGTATATTCACCCATCCGTTCACCCGCCCACCCACCCACCCATCCACTCATCTGTTCAACATTAATTTAGAATCTACAATATGCCAAGAACCTTAGAATACTAGAGAGAAACAATTCACAGCCCTCCTTTCTCATCTAGTCCTTAGAAGGAAAAGAGATGGATTAAGTGTTACTAACAATAGTAGACAATACTTATTAAGTACAGGAATACTGTATTAAGAAGCTTATGTACATCATCTTATTTAATCTTTTTCAAGAATTCTGTGAGGTAAGTCTTGCTGTCTGCAGATTACAACCTCTGAAGTTTAGATACTGGGAAACTGCCTCAAAGTAACCCTTTTAGAGGGTCACCTAACGTTAGACAGCCCTTGACCCACAGTTTTAGCGTAGGCTCATGCTAAGGGAAGTTTCTGTGAAGGTATTGCTGCCAACTCACTCCTATCTTCTACATTACAGTGTTTTAACAAAGAGTCACTCAGGAGTGTCAGGGGAAACAGGGATTCACTGAAGGGTAGGATCATGGCAATATTTACCCAGTCTGTGGATCAGTCCTGTGCCTTCCACCCTCAAAAGAAAATTACAGCTACTCTCTGCCTAAGTCCATTGCATCTTTTTCTAGCATTAAGGGGCTAAGCTCAACAGGCAGGTGTGAGCTCTTAGGTATTTTATACCCACACAGTATATATGAAGTGGCCACACCCTGATAAGCACACTGCAAAAATAAGCACAATGTTTTTCTTTCTTGACATATTGATTTTGAACTCACACACACTCTCTCTTCTGGGGAGGTAGCTCACTGGTAGAGTGTTTTCCCAGTGTGCTCAAGGCCCTGGGTTAAATGTCTTATGTTTAATTCCTGCTGCTGTGATAAAATGCTCTGATCAAAGTAAAGGGAGAAAGAGTGTGGTGGTTTAGATGTAATTGGCCCCATAAGCTCACAGGAAGTGGTGCTGTTAGGAGCTGTGGCTTTGCTGGAGGAAGTGTGTCACTTAGAGGTTTTATATATGCTCAAGCCACCATGCACAGTGGCTCAGACCACTTCCTGTTGCCTGTAGATCAAGACATAAAACTCTCATCTCCTCCAGCAACCATGTTTTTCCACATGCTGCCATGTCCTGCCATGATGATAATGGACTAAACCTCTGGAACTGTAAGCCACCCCAATAAATGTTTTCTTTATTAGATTGCCATGGTCATGGTGTCTCTTCACAGCCATAGAAATCCTAACTAAGACAAAGGGTTAGTTTGATTACTATTTCTTGATACAGACCACCGCTGTGGGGAAATTAAAGCATCAGGAACTTGAAGCAGCTGGTCGTGTTACATACACATCAAGAACACTGGACAAGGGTTCAGTGTGTGAATGGTAGTGCGTGCCCTCTTTCTCCACTCTTCTATGATCCAGCATCATCTGCCCAGCAAATGGTTCCAACACAATTAAATTAACGTAGTTAAGACAATCCCTCAGGTACACTCTCAGAGACTTAATGTAAACATTTCTCATAGATGTACCAAGAGGCATGCCTCCTAGGTGTCCAGCTAGTAAAGTAACCATCATGTCCTATACCAAAAAAAAAAAAAAACAAAAAAAACAAAAAACCAAGAACAGCAAGTTCTCTGAAAATTACCAGAAGATTTTTCAGTGCCTTCATTACTAATGATTCTTCTGTGCAATTTTTATCTGTCTGTCAGAAGCCTCTGCCAAGCCCCTGCCGGGAAGGTAATAAAGCATCACAGAGGACCAGGGTTGGGATCATCAGGACACTCACAACACACTTAGCAACACACCCTAGGAAGCTCTCCATGCCTTAGAGAGCCCCAGGAGGCACACACCTCATGGAAAATGGTCAGCTGACTGAACTCGTTCTTAAAGGTGAAATTCCCTGCTAATCACACTTAACAAGCTATGCTCATACAGAAGAAAGTGAGGTGGTCAGAAGTGGGCCTCCTCTTTGCCATACTCTAGAACCTCAGCTATAGCTAACTGCCCCACTCTGCCTTTTTCCGGTTTTTCCTGACCACGGCTCTGACTTGTAGTCAGTCTAATTGGTGACTGTTTTGCATGACATCACATTGAGAGTGAGAGCCATTTGAATTGTCATTGGGTGTGCAATATTACATGTATATCCTATGTTCTAAGTCTTCCATCCCTTCAAAGAACCAAGAGATTCTGACCATGCTGTCTTCCATGGCTGCTTGGGTCTCTGGTCATGCTGACATCTATGGCTGTCTCTTGTACATCCGGTCTCTCTGAAGCTTTAGCCCTATCTTGACTCTCCTTGCTAGTTCTGAGATGGTAGAACATGCACGTTCTTCTCTGCTTTACCTAGGACGAGGCCTCAAGCTGAATGTGGTATCAAGTGGCTCCTGACAGCCAATCAGAATTCCAGACAGAGTCATCCAGACCAGTGGTGAGCCCTGTCTGAGCAGCGCCTGTGTTAAATGGCGATCATACGAAACCCATGAAGACAAGCTGTCTTCCTTTGAGGAACTCAAAGTCATTTATTGTTCACGCGACACACTACCCATTTACCCTTTCAACAAAGTACAGAATGTTGATTCTAAAACTCTCATGAAAAGATTGGTCACTACCACCTCTACCCTAGAGTCCTAAGATGTCTAACACAATGAAGAAGACCATTGATGGCTTCTCCAAGGAGAATTCTCCCACAGAGGAACGCCGAGTATCTCAGATTTCCCCATCAGAAATGGAAGGAATATAAATAAACATAAACAAAACCGCGGTTCTGGGACACAGCCGCACGCTGCTATGCTGACAGTCTTCCCCTCACGCAGGGCAGAAGGGAGCTGGTCTCCGTGGCAAAGAATAGACCAGCAGCTGCTGTGTATCCTGCCAAGAGCAGAGAAACTTAAAAATAATCACCAAGAGTGTGTCCTTTGGGGCCAGGCAATGTGTGTGTGGGTGTCTGGAAGCAGAGGGTGTTGGTGGGGTGGAGGAGTGGCCAACATGGCAAGGAATGAACTGGGAGGAAGAAACCCTGTCAAGTCTTCCTGTGTGGTTATGCTTCTATTTCCTCATCACGGAGGCTACAGAAAGGGAATAGCGAGCACCTTCACTAGCAGTGTCGGGTGTGAGACACCGACACACCAGGACGTCGCGTGGACATGTGGTCAGCGTGTTTGTGGACGTCTTCCCTTTCCTTCTGCATCTGTGTTAGCACCTTGCCTCCTCTTAGGCATGTATGTGGAAGACGAGATGCAGCTCGCTGCCTTCCTTTTAAGGACTCTTCGTGGAAGGAGTGTATGGTGTCGAATTTATGGTTTTATATTCTATTATGAGGTGTTTCCTGACAGAAACTATATGATAGCAAGACACAGGTCTGTCAACACTTCCCCTGGGTGAGCCCACCCTCCCCCACAGGGCTTTGTAGACAGCTGGAGGCCATAGTTCTTGTTTTCATCTTTAAGGTTATTCTTCTGCACAGGGAGAAATATGGTTTGCTGTAACCCAATTCTAAGCTGTAGCACAATACACGTACATTTCAGAAGGACTGGAGGGGTGTTGCCCAGGGAGAGACTATTAATCAGTGTCTTATTTAAAACTTGTTAATGCATTTGCGCTCACACGCATGCGTGTGTGTGTGTATGCGTGCGTGCATGTGTGTGTGTGTATGTGTGCGTGCATCCGTGTGTGTGCGCAAGCGAGCGTACACAGCCATGTGTACTCTCACACACACACATCCACCAAAAATCACCCTCAAACATCTTTTCGCACTATTCACATTGGTATTTGTTGTTGCTGTTTTGTATTTGTGTGTGATGGCTTCGTGCCCTTAACCTGGAGTCTCCTGACTTGGTGAGCTCCATCTGCCTCTGCCTCCCCAGCCCTGGGGCTGTGAGAGTATGCCGCCATGCCTAGCATTTCTCTAGGCTCCAGGGTCCACAGCGAGCGCCTTACCAGCTACGTCATCTCACTGGTTCTGTTTCTTACATTTGCAGTAGCTGTATTCAGACAGGAACATCCATGCTTATGCCAACAAGAAGGGAGGTAGAGTCTCCAAAATATGAAATTATTTATTCAGCCATCTAGGGAAAGCCCAAGGCTGAGTTGAGGCTTAAGAGGTGTTCCACACAATTTGGTTATAACAGAAACTTGTAAGCCTGGCCTAGGAAGGATGGTCTTTATCACGACTCTCTAGTGAGGGAGCATGGAGCGAGTATGGGATGTTAAGCAGAGATCAAGTCTCAGAGGAAGAAGTAGCTATTTATCCTGTGTTTATTTTTACATATGATTTTAATTTTGTGTTTGCCCTTTACGTGCACAGAATCCTATTCCTCCTCCCTGTTCTCTCTCCCCATTCTCCCTTATGTTTACAGGCCTCCACTTGCATCTTTGCTCCGTTATACTTTCTTGCAAGAGGAGCAGTAATCTTACCTGCATTCTTGTGCCTGCAAACCGAAGGAGGAGTCCGGGGATCTACCCCTGAACACAAATAGAAAAGAAAAGCTGTATTCTAATCAGAAAAATAAACTTCAAATATTGAGACTCCCAGCAGTAGCTTAGAAAGCTTGTCACCTCTCTTAGATCATGGAAGCAGCATTTACTTCAGTTAGCTATCAGGCTAACTGGTTTCTAGCCCTATAAATCTGGTTTGCAGTATCTTAAATATCCAGCAGATGGCGTCTGCTCCAAAACTCAAAAATTCCATTTATATCTTAGGGCAAGCAGGGACTAGGCACATGGAAGCCGCTCTTCATTGACTTCTGCACTCACTATGTGGAAAGGGCTTCTGGAACGGTGAGGGTAGAAAACATAACCACTGCATAGTAAGAACTATTTTCTGTTTATGCCCGTGGATGTACCTCAGTGATTTGAAAGGGAAACATAATCAGACTAAATCCTGACAGGCTTCCCAAACCAACAACCACCACCTTCAGTTCTGTTACATCAACATGAAATAAGAGTGTTCAGTGGCAGAGTAGGGTGTGTGTGCTAATTTCAAACATTCCACAAAGGAGCAACGGGCAAAGAAGGCATGGCAGAGAATCTCTTCAAAGGAGCCGCCAGAGTCCAGCTCCTCCAAGGAGCAGGGCACTGTCCCACGATAGATGGCTCACAGGACATTTCCTTCTCACTTTGTGCGAGCAGACAGATGTGGAATGTGATTGACTTCTAACGCTTAATGACACCTTTGCTCAGTAGCTTTGGAAAGCGCACACATGAATACACGGAGGGAGCCATAGCCACAGGATCCAGGGCCCCCATCCTTTTGTGTCAAGCACAAAGAAAAAGGCGAGCGAGGCAGAGGCAGAGACAAAGGAACAGCCCATGTCACCAAGCGCCGAACATGATTTAAACAGCGAACTTAGTAAACATCAATTCTCAGGCCGTGTTCTGTGAATTGGAGTCAGCCTCTAAAGGAAACGCTGGCTCCGTTGAAAAGATCGCTCCTGCTAAAGACAATGCCAGGCGAAATCTCCGTGCAGTAAGTCACCCCCCCTAGAAGACGCTGACAAGACAAAAGCCTCCAAGTGAAAAGGTGAAAAACGGCTCATTTGAAAACAGGAAAACGGAACTGCATTGTAGCTGTTTTGTGAATACTCTGGCACCCATGTTTTGCATTGTAAGAGATCAAGGCAGCTTTGAGAGGAGAGAGGGGTTAGAGAGAGCCTGTGTGGCTTGCTGTGTGCCCTTCTATGAATCGCTTTACATTTCTGGACATCAGTTCCATCCTGGTCACGTACGAGGGTGAGAGCCAGAGACTGCTTTGTTTTCAGCATTGTTTGTGACCACGTACCATCTTCACACCCACTTGAGTGTGAGTCCTAACCCAGGGCAGTGGGAGCTTGGGGGAGTGTGGTCTGGTACGGGTTGGCCAAAATGGAACCCTTGGAGAAAGGGGCACGCCACATGAAAGGATCCTGGAATCCTTGTAGCCTCCCGTTTTTATGGCTTTCTTCTGAGAATAAAACACAAGCTTTGGCGAGGAAGCCGAAGACCCAGAAGTGAATCTGTCTGGTCCTAAATGTTAGCTTGAAGGTGCATTTTGACTGTTTGCATTGTCTATGCATCAGGGTTCATGGACTTTTCTAAGATTGGAATTTTGAACTGCCCGTGGTCTTCTGTGTCAGTCATAGTCAAAACATAATAGATTCCTCAGAAGTGTGGACCTAGAACATTCAGGGCAGCTGAGTACTGAAGACTGCATGCAACCAATACAATGTATCTTTGCCATCTTGGCTTCTGGAGAAACACATTTCCCTTCATAAGTCTGCTTTATCCCCACCTCAGATTTACTTATCTCCCCAGTTCTCATTGCATGTGTGTGGGCTACCTTCACAATATGCCAAGTCCTAAACGTGGGAAGCACAGAGCTTTCCATTAAAAAAAAAAAGATCATGGACAAGAAGTGGTTTAGTGAGTTTGCCTTCTACAGTGCTTTTAAAGAGCCGGGCCCCACCCCAGCACAGCGTCCTTGAGAGGAAACACGCTATTTGGTGTACAGGTCTACATTGGAGATTATGTGCCAGACACGTCAGAAATGGGCTTCTTTTCTTAGACACCAAAGTCTTTTGGAACTGGAAGGGACATTACAGAACCAAGTAGAGTCATCCCTTCAGCTTATACATGGCAGAAAGGAATCGCTTTGATTCAAGATTGGCAGAGATCACTCAGGTTGGCAGGGTTATGTTAGGCTAGAACTTATTCCTTATTTTATTTTATAATTTCCATGCCCAGTTCAGATGCACGCCTATAATCACAGCATCTCTCTACTGTCTGAATATTCCTGTTCCTAATCCTGGCTTCAAACTCACAGAAGATGACCTTGAACTTCTAATCCTCCTGCCTCCACCTCCCAAGCACCAGGATTGCAGCTAACAAGCTCTGAGTATGTAGTGCTGGCTGGTGCGTGACAGACAGGTGCTCCACCAATTGACATACAGCCCTGACATTAGAAATGAACTCAAGGAGTTTTTCTCCTAGAAGTTTAGGTTCTAAGACATTGTGCCGGATCCAGGACCTCTTTCTTGTTCTCCTCTCTCAAGTCCCTTAGATTCCTTCTGGGAATCTGAGTCAAAATGACCTTGTTACCATGCATTCGGGTTTCTCCCATTGGTCTCTTCAGTCTGCTGTCCACTCACTCACTCACTCACTCATTCAAACATCTACCCAGGTCCCCACCTAAAGCCAATGACTGTGGGTGTGAAGTCATCATCCAGATGCTGCAGATGGAACTAAATGCCCTCGCTCCTTAAAAACCTAGCACTGTGACTGTCAGCGCTCCTGAAGAATCTTCGAAGCAGTACATCAGCTGTACAGTTGCTCTTAGCCAGTATTTTCAAACGACTCCCCACGATCACAGCAAATACACCGCTTTTCTTATTTTCTAAGTGTAGTGGCAACTTTCTTCTTTAGTGTCAGCTGAACATGAGCTGCTGGTTCCATGAGAGCAAACCGTGTTCTATAGAGGCCAAAACCTTGGAGCTGGTGTCTCCTTAAAGTACACTTCACACGTCCCCAGAACACTAAGCCAGGTTTTAACGTCGTTTGCTTTTAACCTGTCCCAGCATGTGCCATCACACACATCTTGATCATTCTAGACACAGGCATGACATCACACACATCTTGATCATTCTAGACAGAGACGTGACGTCACACACATCTGTGATCATACTAGACAGAGGCGTGACGTCACACACAT
>NC_022012.1:8513680-8515450 GCF_000317375.1 Microtus ochrogaster | reverse complement strand
CTAGACAGAGGCGTGACGTCACACACATTTGTGATCATGCTAGACAGAGGCGTGACGTCACACACATTTGTGATCATGCTAGACAGAGGCGTGGTCCAGTGTCTGGTGTTGCAGGTTCTCCTTTTTAATGCCAGGTGTTAACACTTGCAAGAGTGGGTCTTTCTTTCTCCCAGCAAGAGTTCCTTCCCTAGTTCTTCTCAGGAGACTGAGAAATTGAGCTGAGAAATTCATTGGAAACTGTCTGGAATGTGTGTCAGAGCTAGTATGTTTTCGAGGAGGCTGTAGGGCTTTAATAGGTGAATTTGGGGATGAAAATTCTGTACTTTCTTCTGATTACTTCTGAGCTTAGGCTGAACTAGCCATGAGCAAGCTTGGCTTGAGCTGCCAGCAGCCACAGCTGAGAGCCTTCCATCGTAACCCCAGAGCAGAATCCGGACAACTTTGGTTTAGAGCTACAGACTGCCTCTTGGGGACATCTTGTTAAAGGGACTGGTTCTGCACCTGGCTGTCTGCTAGAATTCTCCTGCCAGTCTTCGGAGTTACAGTGTGGTGATCCCTGCTCTGATTTACATGGCTACCCTCTGCTAATGACTGTACCACCCTCACATAACAGGTTTCACACATTCTCCAGAACAGCTCAAGGAAGCAGATACCACAAGCTGTGTTGAAGGAGGCCCTGAGGCAAGGGAGTTCAGACAGCTTCAAGTTAGTCAGTAATTAGGGAGCCAGGACTCTTAGCCCGACTCTGTCACTCCAGTTACATGCTGCTGTGTGGCTATTTCCTATAAAGGGAAACTCCCTTCTGGAAGGAAGAAGGAGAGACCTAAAACCCAGGAAGCTGACTAGAAAAGTCACAAGATTCAAAGGTCCTGCCCAAGGTCATATAAGCTGCAAACAATGGCCAGTGGAGAAGAGACTTTCCTGTGGCTGAACAGGGAGTTGTAGAGATACAGCTGTGTTTGCTGCCATCCATGCTGGAGAGGGCCTATGTGAGGTGCCCCCCCACCCTGGAGTGGGCCTGGGTGAGCTGCCCCCCATGCTGGAGAGGGCCTTTGGGGATGCAGTTGAGCCTTCTGTGCTCCTGTAAGGAACACTAGCAAACTCACAGGTTCACCACTCTACACCTGGGCAGAATCATCTCCTTAGTGTGTTCCTGGGTCCCATCTAAAGAGCCGTTTTCTCTTGTCCCTTCAGGAAGTCATATAGCTGTCAAAGGGGATGATTTGTGCAGCTGTGACTGAAGTAGATGGATGAATTTCCTACTCATTCTTTCTGTGTTCCTGATAGTGGCACTAGGTCCCCAGATGAAAGCTGCGTGATCACGGCTGAGGAGATAAACAAGGCTAAGAGAAGAGAGGAGGCTAGGTTTTAGCTCATTCCATGTTTGTTTTCCAACGTGGCTCAGAGTTTTTAGAGTTCTTACCTTCATAATCCCTGTATATGGTTTATAGTGAATGGTAATGTCAGAGAAAGCAAAACCAGAGCCAGGCTATGAAATAAACACTAAAACAGGTAATTCTACTCAGTTTTATGCAGCCTTATAACATCTGTCAGGAGTCATTGGAAAGAGAGAGTTTTCTAGCCACTGAGGACTTCACTGTTGACAGTGAGGCAGAGTCAGCTCACAGTAGGGTCAGCACACGGAGGGTCAGTGCACAGTGGGTCAGCACACAGTGGGTCAGCACACAGTGGGTCAGCACACGGAGGGTCAGTGCATAGGAGGGTCAGCTCACAGTAAGGTCAGCGCACAGTGGGTCAGTGCACAGGAGG
>NC_022012.1:8497474-8513271 GCF_000317375.1 Microtus ochrogaster | reverse complement strand
GCACAGTGGGTCAGTGCACAGGAGAGTCAGTGCACAGGAGGGTCAGCGCACAGTGGATCAGCACACAGTGAGTCAGCGCACAGTAGGGTCAGCACACAGTAGGATCAGTGCACAGTGGGTAAGCACACAGGAGGGTCAGCACACAGTGGGTCAGTGTGTGGTAGGGTCAGCACACAGTAGGGTCAGCGCACAGTATGGTCAGTGGTCAGTGCACGGTAGGGTCAACTCACAGTAGGGTTAGTTCACAAGAGGCAGTAAGGGCAAAGGATCTAAAGTGAAATCCCACAAGTTGCAAAACAGTGAAGTCAGGAGCCCTGAGAATGAGAGACAGAGATGCCTACAGCCCAGGTAAGACAGCCAAGCAGACCTGGAAAGAGACACATTGGAAAGGCCAGTGGGGACGGGCTGGCTCCCGTGAGACCTCCTCATAGGAAGCATGTTGGGCACTGCTGCTTGTTACATATTCTTGCTCTTAATTTATTGCTCATAATACACCTGTTGTAATAGACTAAGCTGAAGGTAAGGATGTTTTCTAATGAGTCGGCCTCATTTCAGGAAAGAGAGCACAGACTGAGATAGCAGCCACCACTTCTTGGTAGCTGTGAGAACAGACTTGAGATACCCGCAAGGCTGGAGAAAGCAAGACCACCCAGTATCTAAAAGCTAGGGAATAATGGAGGTCAGCAACAACCAAAGCCCAAATCACAGATGGGCAGAGTGGGCCAACCTGGCCGGGTGCACAGCAATCGGGGTGCACAGCATGTGATCATCCCCATAGCTGGTCTAGGGGCATGCCCAGAGCCTGCAGGCCTCCATTGGTGCAGCCCACTGCAGCCTAGAGAATGAACAGACTTTGTCCAGTTTCTGCCGCTGCCCTGTAAACCCACAGACAAAGGGAATTCAAGAACATCATTTTCTCTCTCTTCCACTTTTTGTCCCCTCTCTCTATCTCTCTCCCCTGTCTCGTCCCATGCAGGAGCTTTACTCTGGGCTCAGATTCCCATCTTCTCTGTAGTGATCCTTAACACAGCTCTTCCTGCATCTTCATTTTCCAGGGGTGTAAGCCCCAGGGCCACTGTCCCAGGTTGGCAATTGATGACAAAGCAAACATTATCTTAGGTCCTAGTTCTATGTACAACTAGGCCATGAAAGGTCCCATCACTCTCTCCCACCGCCCCATTAATAGAGAGTGGCCCCTGAACATTCACACCACAGGAATAGGTCTGTCTGGGGGAGAGGCCCCTGGACCTGCACACCACAGGAATAGGTCTGTCTGTGGGAGAGGACCCTAGACCTGCACACCACAGGAATAGGTCTGTCTGTGGGAGAGGCCCCTGGACCTGCACACCACAGGAATAGGTCTGTCTGTGGGAGAGGCCCCTGGACCTGCACACCACAGGAATAGGTCTGTCTATGGGAGAGGCATGACAATCCACAAGTAAGGCAAGTGTCTTACACACTAACCTAGGAATTTGCTGGATGGTGGCAGAGGAGTCTAACAGCTAACCCCACTGCGGGAGAGGATGATGATAACCGTGATGGGTGGGGCTAAACCGGGAGGGTGGGGGAGGGTTTCAGAAGAGGTGCACCTGAATGGAGGCTTCCTGGGGCACTCTGCAGGTGGAAGCCGCAGGGTGGTGTGCTGAAGGCAGGTAAGAGCTCCATGTGCCGAAATTTATAATAGTTTTGTAAATGATCCCACCACAACAATGACACTTTTATACATGCAATACCGAGTCGACGCATGACTCAATTTCCTGGCATGGTTCTACGTAGACAAAACAAGCCATTACATTTTTTGGAAAAAGCGAGTAAAGTTTACTGACCGGAGAGCCAGCAACGCTGTTTCTGTACCAAGTGAGATTCAGACAACTTGAAAACTAGTTTCCATTGTTCAACGTGGCTGCCTTCGTTTACAAATTTTGGTTGCTACATCTCTCCCAGAATTTCTGAACCTTTTAGATTGTATGTTCTGAGTTTTGAAAGAAATTTGCATGGTTTACATTGTTGTCCAGGACAAAATCACCTACACAATCATTTTGTGACTTTTTAGTTAGAAACAATGCTGGTACAAAGTCCCCCAGCCTAAAGGGAAAGCAAAGGCCTCATGACATGAATGGGAAGGGAGAATGAGCTGCATGGGGTTGTCCTAGTGAGTATCAGAGGCTGTGGTTCGGTAGAGCAGAGGCCCTCTCAGAGGGCTAAGTGTCACAGTCGGTGTCGCTACTCCTCAGGGACAATTACAGCTCTTCCTTAATAAAACCCCTGAAGTCAAGGCTAAGTTTTTGTTTATTGCGTGCTTATTGTGTGGCTGGGATCAAGAGAAAGTGTTTCTTTCAAAATATTGACAAAGCCATAGCCCAGTAAGCAAGGCAGTTGTTTATTGGAAAAACAGAAATTGCTTTTTTAAACGTTAAATTTACTTTGTGGATACTTGTATGTGTGCACACATACATGTAAAAGGCTGGGAGATGATGTGACATGTCCTCCTCCATGTTCACTCCTTAGTCCCTGGAGAAAACTTCTTCACTTAGCTTGGACTTCATTGTTTTTCAGTTAAGCTGGTGGCCGAGCAGCTGTACTGACTGTCCTGTCTCCCCTGCCTCCAGCACTGCAGTCATGGGAACATGAGGACGTGCAGGGCCTTGTGTGGGTGCTGGGGATCCGAACTTAGGTCTTTCTGCTGGCATAGCAAACGCTCATCCACCGAATCATCTCTCTGGGTCCCTAGATCTCGTGAGATGAGACTATAGTATTTTTCAGTATCACGAAGAGAGAAATGGAGAACACAAGTGGTCCAATGAAGCTGGACCCTAAAGCCGGGTCTCCTGATTCCCAAGTTATTCTACCACTGGAATAGACACAGCTATGTGGATGAAGAGGCAGTTAGGCCCTACTCATCTCTGATGATTCTAGAACATGAAGCATTTGATCTGAAAGTTTTCTTTAAGAACTCATACCCCGTCTCAAGAAAACAGTCATATATGAGTTCATCTGGGCCCCTCGACGCCAGTGTGTTTAAGCACAGTGATGACTGCTAAGCATTGTCATCTCTGAGTGCAGGAGTCTGCTTTGACTGCTCCTCCACTTTGGTTTTCTGAATAAAAAGACGTGAGATTTCAACAGCTGGGTGACAGGTAGCAGCTCCCTTCTGCATGTGAACATGGGGCAGGCAGGCTGTACCATGCAAACTCCCTTTTCTGAAAATGTCTGCAGGGAGGAAATACAATGGTATAAACATAATTCCCTGCTAGAAGTGTCATTCAAATAGAAAACCTGGAGGAAGGTAAGCTGGTCTGGGATGCAGGCGCCAGAGCATCAGGTACAGACAGGGTGAGGTAGAGGTAAGTTCTTCATGAGAGGCCACTTGTTTCCCAGGTGGAAAACACCCAAACCTGAAATTCAGGATTCCAAGAAGAAAATTCCTTCCAACAAGAAATTTCCTATTCTAACCAAACATACCTGCTTTTACTTTTTTTCCTTTTTCCTTTAGACTTTTTCCTTGTTCTCCCCTTGAAATTTTTTTTTTCTGTCTTAAAGCATCTCAAAATATTCCTAACTAACAAGTGCACCACAAAGAAGAGGAGGTCTAGACTGCCTTCATTTCCTCTGGGATCTTCAAGAGAAATGTCTTTGCTCTTAGCTTGTGCGCTCTTGCTCTTCTGTTCAGGGCAGCAGCGCATTCTTAGGCAGACTGATTGACTGACCGGTCTCTCCTAGTGACAAGAGAGCCAATGAGCCCCAAGAATGGAGCGTCTTCAACCAGCACGGTTCTCAGTTACTGAAAACCTGCCCTGTTTCCTATAAGGTAAAGCAGGGACCAACAACATAGGGAAGCATCACTGATAGAAGAAAACTTCCACCTGCAGCACTGTTTACAGGGACATTTCCTATTCAAAAGGAAGACGACAACATAATCTTATTTTTGGGAAAGTTCTTCTGCATTGGTAATCTTTACTATAATAAATTTAATAAAGAAGGGTAAAACGAACAAAAGCTTAGGTAGGAGTTGGAGCAGGGCAGACTTCCATCACACACAAGGACTTAGAGAGAACAGAGACGTGCCACGCTGTGGTGTGGAGTATATAGGTAGCTGGATGGCATGTTGTCCAGACACTGGGCGATTTTAACTGCTCATGCCATTGAGATGAGGTAGTATTTCCTGTGCTGTTTTAGCTTTTCAATAAGCATGCAGACAAGGCAGGGGAGCTTAGGTAAAAAGTTCACTGTTGGAGGGGGCACATAACTGCTCGCTCTGCATGCTCTCAAACCCAGCCAGTGGGAACGAGCTCGCGAGAAGGCAGAACGGAACAGCACATGGAAACAATTTGAAACTTGCAGAACATGGATTTTAGGGGCTGTGATAGGGTGACAGAGATTTCTCTCAGAGGAATTCTGAAACAGGCAGTGACAGCAGGAAGGGAAATGTAGCTCTAGTTACCGTAAGTGTGGAGTCTTTATGCATATGCTGGCTAATTCTGCTTACAGTAGCCAGGAGCGCTGTTCTTTTCATCCTGACTACGCCCACAGCTAAGCTAGGTCTCAGGGCTGTACTGGCTGGTGTGCTCGTTTGCTTTGCAAAGTTCTCACCCATGACTTCGTACCTAAGAGCATTTTTCTTTGTGGTTTTCTTTACCTGTGTGTTTGCCTTGGTGACCTTTCCCCCCAAACCTTCGTCTTCTATTACTTAAGATGGCAATTGTCTCCAGGCTAAGGACGGTGTGCTAGTCATCCATCTTGTGTGGAAGCCAAACACGATCATGCTGCCTCCCCCAACCCCATCCCAGCAGAACACCTTTCACCAGTGTCCCAGTAAACTTGGGGAAAAACCCCAAACTTTCTTCATACGAAGTCCCTCACAGCTGCTTCCACTCTGAGCCCACTCCTGAGTCCATTTTCCACACCTCACTCATCTTTGCCATCCAGAAATTCCTGGTCTCTTGCTGAGCCTGGCCGTGCTGCTTTCTGGCTCAGGACAGCCATCTGCTCATCTCTACTTCTGCCTGTCTGCCACTGGCACTTCTCGGGGCTCTCGGTCTTCAGGGACCCGTCTCTTGGTCCTCAGAGTTAAGCACCCCATTCTTTCTGAGGTTTTCCATCTCACAACTCATGCTTCATGTTCTCTTATTTGTTTATTGTCTGCTTTCTCTGATCAAGTGTAAGTTCTGGGAAGTCAGAGCTCTCTGCCTTTAATGCACGGACCTACAGGGCCGACAGTTTGAAGCTTGGATGCCTCGTCCTCCTAGAGAAAAACACAATCTATTTCTTTCCAGCAAGTGAATGAACAGTTACTGTAATAGCAGCCACACGGACAAGGCGCTGACCACTTGTGACCACCATACCACCAAATGTCACAGTGGTCTTCTTATGCCCTGTAATATTCCTGCTTAAACATAAAAAATTTGTCTATTGTGCCTGGACTGTGGGTCCAGTGCCTCTTCAAAGTCTATGGCTTTTTTGGAACCTCATAATTTCTCAAATAGCTATTTAAATGGCCTCTACACATTCTCATATATGTGATCATGTACATACACATGCATATACAGGATTTATATATATCCTATATATTACATATAATATATGATTATATGTGCACTGAACCAATTATATCTGTTATATATAACATATAATATATAGGCTACACACACACACACACACACACACACATATATATATATATATATATAATTAGCTTAGTGTATTAAACTTTAAACCAGGAGTCTCGTTATGTACTGGGTTGTCTATGTTCTTGGATAGATGGATGAGAGCATGAACTAAGCACTAATCAAGTCCAGTGAAGAAAATAATTTTGTACAGTGGTCAGATCTACTCTAGAAAATGCTATTTAGAAAAGAGTGCCTCTAATATGCCCTAGGATTCTATGGGAAGGGACGTTCGGTAAGAAGTGGGTATGACTTTTTCTGCTGGCTTAGTCACAGACAAGGCTTTGGATGTATGATGTCATCTAAATTAGGTCCTTTTTCTGCCCTTGTTGCTAGTGCTGTGGGAAAATGTCTGGCTTCCCCAAGCTCAATTTTCTCTTTTGTATAAAACCAAATCCACTATATTTTTCAGAGTCCGGAGTGCTAACTACTACACCATGGAACCCCACAAATTCACTATTTGTAAAAGGCAATTTAGGGAGACTGTGTGATATTGAACTGTTCAATGCATGATTTCTGTGTGACTGAATTACCCTCCCTGCCCTTCAGTGTGTTGTGACATGTGGCAATAATAGTATCTTCTTAAAAAAAAAAGTGAGGATGAAATGAATTAAGAATGCAAAGTACTTGGGACAGTTCCCGGCACAGACTAAATCTTCCCTTGGTTTTAATTGTTACTACAATGCTGGAAGCAGCCAACTTTCCCCCATTCTTCATTCAGCAGGTTTGTATACACACTCCATCCATCACACTGTCCATCACTTCAGTTGAGTTCTAAGTGTAGACCAGAGTCCAGAGTTTAGAAATGACTAGGGCTTGGTGGTGGTGGCACATGTCTTTAACCCAAACACTTAGGACGCAGAGGCAGGTGAATTTCTTGAGTTCAGGGATAGCTTGGTCTCCAGAACAAATTCCAGGACAGAGAAATTCTGTCTCAAAAAGCAAAATAAATAAAATAAAATAGTAATAATAAAATAGAAATAATTAGAATTCATTCCTTAAACCACGGAGCCACCATTTCAGCAAGGATTATATTCTTAGGAAACTAGAAGGAATGTTTTGTGTCATAGTAGACAGGAAATAGCTGTTTGTGCAACACAAAGCAACTGCCTTTAAAAATGGAAGATTTGGGAAATGCTGAATTACACGCCTGATAGGTTTTTAAATGCCTAACTGCATTTTTAAAAACATGTGCACATTTGTGTGAGAATATGTGCACATGTGGAGGCCAGAAGCTGACATCAGGTGTCTTTCTCAATCACTCTCCACATGACAAGGTCTTCCACTGAGCCCAGAGCTCACTGATCTGGAGCTGGCTAGACTGGGTGGCCAGCAAGCCCCCGGTAGCCTCCTCTCCCCACCTTCCCAGCAATGGGATCACAGGCGTGTGCCACTGCCACCTGGCTTTTTAAAGTGGGTTCAGCTCGACTGAATGCAGGTTTTAAGTCTCTGCAGCAAAAAATTTACAGGCAGAGTCATCTCCGTATCCCGCTATGACATTTAAAACTTAAGCCCCAAGAAAGTTACTATGAAAATTGTCCTGTTTTTATCAAGTGTTTATGCCAAACCTAAAATAACACACCCAGAATAGCAACTGGTATTAATTCTTAGGGCCAGGCAGGGAAAAAGCATGTTCGCTTTCATAACGTGCTTCTGTGTCAGCCTTAGCCTGTGTTTATTCTTCATTCCCACATCCACATACGTGCTCACACTTAGGAAAAAAAGTGAGGCAAAGATCCCCAGTTCTACTCTTAGCTCCCATAGTTCTTCCCACGACAACACAGAGATAACCATCAGAAAGAACCACAATCTACAGTAGCAGTATCCATACGAGCGTCCGGGTCTTGTGTGACCCGAGGAAGCTGCCATTCATCACGAACTACTCTGCGCCAGGAGCTGAGGTAACAGTTTAAGGCAGAGGGCGTCGTGTACGCTGCACAACTACCATGTGAGTCTCATTTGACAGAGATAAACCCCGGAATCTAGGCACTTTGATGACAACCGCTCAGCTAGAGACTGACAAAGCCGGGATTTGGACCAAAGTCTGTCTGTCTGATACAGTGGAGACTCAGAGATGTCTACTCATGCCCCTGTTTGGCCCAGACACAAAAGGAGACTTGGTTAAATTGGTCCTTGACTAACCATGACCCCTGATTTTACCCTCTTCTTCCTCCCTGGCCTTTCCCAAAAGATAAAAAGTAAAAATAAAAAGATTGAAAACTTACTCAAAGACAGGGATCAGAAGCTACAATCAACTAGTCACCCTGCTTGAGAATAGCTAGAGGAGAAGGAAGTCCCGTGATCCCGTTTCTGAAATTTGGCACCTCCCCACTGGCCATGCCCATGCCTGGGTCTTTCTGGCACTGCCTAGACCTTGCCACTTGTCATCAGTCCTAGTAGTGACAAGAGGTGACCTACTGGATATCGAAAGCCCACAGAGTTGCTATGACTGTCCAAGGCTAAGCTCAAGGGAAGATCTCCCAAATCGGCAGTGGGTCAGCATCTATATCTTCACATAAGTCTCTGCTCCTCTTTGGAGTCCCCAATAACTCTGCTTGCTGTGGTACAGTAATTTGACATGATTTTCAAATGGACTGAGCAAAATGCCTCTTATTTAGAGACACCCATCTTGAGATGCAGTGCTGACTCTTACTGAAGATAGGCGTAATGTTTCCTCAGGTAAGAGTTGATCTCAACTGGGTCAAGATTCCACAGATTTCTGAGACCAGACCTCTACGAATGGGTCCTATTAGATAAAGAGGAGGGTGAACAGTCTTGATTTATTCAATGGATATTGGTTAAACGTTAATGATGTGCCAAATGCTGTTTGAGGTGCTGGGTATGTGTTAGTGAGCAATCTTCAGAAGGAATCACTGTACTTAAATTCTAACAGGGGCAGATTAATATAAGCAAAACCACTAGCAAGCAGCATGCTCTAAGGTGGTAAGAACTATGGAGAAGAATTAACCCAGATAAATGTGATAGGGGGGTACAAAGAGAATGGGAGTGTATGGACCCTGAGATGGACATATACTTGGTGCATTCTGGGAAGGGAAGCATTGTTGGAGGATAGAAGTAGGGAGCACAATGGAAGCTGAGATTGAAGAGATGGTGTGTGTGTGTGTGTGTGTGTGTGTGTGTGTGAGAGAGAGAGAGAGAGAGAGAGAGAGAGAGAGAGAGAGAGAGAATCAGAGAGACAGAGACACAGACAGACAGATAGACATTCATACACACACAGAGATCACACTCCTAGGCCAGCCTGTCTAAGGTGGAGCTTCGGGCTGGGGTTACAGACACATGCTACTGTGTCCAGCCTTTGTGGTGTCTGTATTTGAGCCCCTCATGCTGGCTTTACTTGCTGAGCAGTCTAACCAGCTCTTATTGTTTTGTTCTTAAAGCACCATTAATTCTACTGTTAGTCAGTAGATTTAGAATATGAAAACTGCTTTGAGAAGAGCCAAAGGCAAGAGAAGAAATGGGAATTTATTGGGGTCTTTGGGGTTCTTTGAGCATCAGTCACATTAATACAGATGTCGGAAGAGAAAGTGCAAGTTGACAATTGTGTCTCTTGCCTTACATTTCATTTCAAGCCCGCGTTACTTATGTATTCCCCAAGAACAACTTCAAATACCATATTTTGCAAACTCATGGTTTCAAGTTGCTGCCTTAAAGGTCCTTGCTACCTCTGTACAGAGTTTTAACATTGTTTTTTTCCTGCTTTGCTGGCTCAAGGGTGGTGACCGAACCAAATATGCTTATAAACAGGACCAAATGAATCAAAGAAGTCTTCCTAAGAATGGCGCAGTTTTGTGAAGAAAATACCCATCAAAGTCAGGCTTTCAAGGCAAGCCAAAAGCCCACTGCCATTTCTGGCCCAACAAAATCTCTCCTTCATATAGTTAAATGTCAGCAAAAGTGTCCTTACTTAATTCTGTGAGGATCCTGACTCATAATGACAATCTACATCATTTCACTGAGGAAATGTTTTGTTCTCAGTTACATCAGCTGTTTTTACAAGAACCTTCATCCGTCATGGTGGGAAGATGGTTCTTTACAAAATGACTTTCCCTTCTACAGCAATTGATGTGGGCTCATTCTCTTTGATGTTCTAGAGTCACTGACCTTTCAAAGATGGAGGCAAAGGGGTCTGTGGCAGTCCCTGTCCCGGCACTGGCTCTGCAGTGACAGTGCTAAGCTTTGGAGAAGAATAAAGATAATACTGACCTCCATCTGAAGAGAGGCTGACCAATCCACCCATCCCTTCCTCTCCTCCTCCTCCTCTGTCCCCTGATCTCTCTATTTATGTGATCTCTTTTTTCTCAGAATTTATTCCATGACCTTTTTTGAATGCAGGCAGTAGTCATGAGTCCACTCTTATGAAAGAGAACATAAAGTTAAGTATTTTTAGTTCTAATTCTGTCAAGGATTGTTTTGTTTGTTTCAGTGGTAGATATGTGCATTAAATGTATTTGATACTGAAATTCAATATAAAATTTAATAAGAAGCTTCACAGTTTGTTTTGAGTGCCAATTCTAATTGCATATAAGTTCAATGAGTTGTACAGATTTTGGATTTGGCTAATTTGGGTGTGTGATGCTTTTATTTATTTGCAAGATTTTTAATAATAAAGTTTATTTTTTTAAAAAATATTTATTTATATTTTATATATGAGTGTTCGGTAAGCCAGAAAAGGGCACTAGATCCTATTATAGATGGTTGTCAGTCACCATGTGGTTGCTGGGAATTGAACTCAGGATCTCTGAAAGAGCAGTCAGTGCTCTTAACCACTGAGCCATCTCTCCAGCCCTAATAAAGTTATACAAAATTCTCTTTAAGGCAGTTATTTATTTGACATATCTGTATCCTTTAACTAAATAAACAAAGAAAATTTCAGAGAAACTATACGTCTATTTTAGGAGATATAAATGTGGAAAAATCACATGAAATCTTATCTCTCAGGAGGCTGAGAGGAGCAGAGAAGCAGCAAGGTCTGAGTAAGCCTGGGCTTTCACAGTCAGCCCCTGGCCAGGAAAAGTATCACATTGTTTAGAGCAGTAACAGCTGATTAATTCAGATCATAGATTTATCATGCAACTGCAGGATACACAGTGTACATCAGCACAAAGGCAGATGCACTTCATCTATGAGCTAGGGGCGAGATGGTGTCTCTGACATCATTGCTTACTGTTATCCTCGCTGATTCATGTGCTGTTAGCTCTGCATCTCTGGGGTCGCTAGGACTTGAGTACACCTGCCAGGATAGTCTTCCCTGTGGGCAGTGCCTGAGGGCTCAGAGGCCTGTGAATGGAGAAGGCTGGAGGAGCTTGAGCTGTACCCCTAGTTTATATTCAGTTATTCAGCCATGTATTAAGAATAGTAGAGTCAGATGCAACTAAATGTTAGGGGGGCTTCCTGGGGGAAGTGGAAGTCTTTAAGGAGAATTTTAGCATCAAGTCTATACAGGTTATTCAGCAGGAAGTGGTCAGAGAGGGGCTGGCCTTGCCAGCATAACCACTGCTAGTTGGGAGTGTTTTAGGCCCACTGGGTAATAATACCTAGGTGATGGAGGAAGGTCATTGGCTAATAAAGAAACTGCCTTGGCCCATTTTATTGGTTAGAACATAGGTGGGTGGAGTAAACAGAACAGAATGCTGGGAGGAAGAGGAAGTGAGCTCAGAGGCCATGCTCCCCTCTCCTGGGCAGACACACACAATGAAGCAAGCCGCCAGGTCAGACATGCTGAATCTTTCCCCGTAAGACCGGTGCTACACAGTTTATTAGAGATGGGTTGATGGGGATGTCAGAATTAGCCAGTAAGGGCTAGAGCTAATGGGCCAAGCAGTGTTTAAATGAATACAGTTTGTGTGTTGTTATTTCTGGTGTAAAGCTAGCCCTGCGGGAGCCGGGCAGGATGAAAAGCAGGCCCACAGATCTCACAACACCTAGGTAAGGAAAGAAGACACGGCAAGGGGTGTGGCACTGTGGGAATGCAGGCTTGTAGCCCTCTGCAGACCTCGGTGCTATTGGCTAGCTGGACTCTTAGGGCAGCTTGCAGTGGTCACTGGTGAGCTCCTTCTGCTCACTGAGCCTTTCAAGATCACACGCTCCAGGACAGCCAGGGCACTGAGGACTTGGAGCAGTTAAGCACAGCCCGGGGAATCTCAAGCGAGAGGGCAGCAGGAAGCCTGTAGATTCTGATTTTGATGTTGTTTGTGGACATCTTTTGTTCTGATGTTGAAGAGACCTGTGGATGTCTGTGCATACTGGTATTTACTCAGTCCCTTTTATTTCCCAGGCACCAAATCTCTCCTCCTCCCCCTGTTTCTCCCCATTCATTTGTTGCTCTACAGCTTCTGTGTTTGCCTGACATACAGATGTATTAGAGGAGCCCATCTTGACACATTGCCACCGGTCACTTTGAAGATGGGCTAGTGCCTTTACGGGCAGTCTGTCTGACAAGTCACAGCTGTAGAAAAATCGCCCCTCAAGTCAGATTTCTCCAGTTTCACCAGCAGAATGCAAGTGAGGGGTCCTTTATCTATTTACCTTGCCTGTTGGCTCAAATAGACCGCATCCTCAGCAGGTATAGCCAAAATAAAACTTTCGGCAAGCCAAATTAGTTGGTAAGCTGTTGTGGGACATTGAGTTGTATTGATCTCTTCAATCTTGAACTAATTAAGTGTGTGTGTGTGTGGGGGGGCGGTGGTAAGTCAAGCAGTTACAGAATTTCTCAATTCCTCACTGGGTTTTGCAATTTCCAATTTGCACTGCTTTTGCTTAGCCTGTGTGCCAGGGACAATTCTAGCTACCAAGTAAGGGCCACAATCTGTGCCGTTAGAACTCACTGAAGGGCATGTGCTGGCTGCTCGCTTCCCCCACAGCCCTGCCAGTCTGGAGTGGCTGCTGCCCAAGTCCCAGAGGCTCACTACGGACACAAACGGTAACCTGGAATTAGACCACGGCCCAAATGGCATGGCTTGCAAGGGAGTGGCCTTCTCTGATGTGTGTGAGAAGGGCAGCACTAACTGTACTGGAGAAGATCTCCAAGATCAGACTGCTTCAGAAACTCTGGGCCTAGATCGCAGCATTTGCATCTCCCAATAAACGGCTCCAAGAGCCGGGGTTGCATACAGCAAGGAAGGAAAGGAAAGAGACCAAAGGGAGGGGGTTTTCCATAAGGCCTACCGCATTGTAAAACTGGATTTATTAGAAAGTGAGCCCTGAAAGGGACCAGGAGTCTTGTCTCAAGCTGAAGGGACTTCAAACCCGCACTGCCAAAGGAAGCAAGGAGGTGAGTCTGAAAGTCTTCAGCTGAGCAGCCATTTCTTACCCGCACACATAAGTCTCCAAGATTAAACTTGTCTCTTGGTGGCTCCATTTCAGTTAAGTACTTTAAGACCTCAGTTCAAACCTCTTCTCTTAGGATTTGGCTCAAAATATTGATAACCATAAATTTCCATATTTATATCTCCAATCTGTGAGGGCTTAAAATTGTTGTGGGAACTAAGTTCAGTCTTGAGGAGCAGACTGTGTATTTAATTCCCACAGTGAACTCTGCCTACAGCATCAGCACCACCCGAGGAAGGGAAGCAAACTGTCCAGTACTCTCCATGCTGGAAATCTTGTGCTTCTAAGTGTTGCACAAACGCATCAATTCAGTCCTGCAAAAAATGCCTACTGCTTTTGGGTACTTGGCTGGCGGTTCTAGCAGGACACCCACAACAGCACAGACGGAAGAGCACGTAGATCATGCGATTTTAGGATGTGGAACAGTCCTGTCTCCAGGCCGAGGGCACCTCCATGTGCTAGAGGGAACGGACAAGTCTGAACACGGAACCGGGTTCCTGTAACGAACCTAATGAATGGTTCAATTTACTGACTTTTAAAGGCCATCGCTTATTCTGTGATTATGGTCTCAATTTTTAAAAATGCTAACAAGTATTTGCTCTCCTGAAATGGTAGCATGCGTAAGCAGCAGCTGTTTTGATTTTTGTTGTTTTCCTACAGAAATGAAACCTAGCTCCCCCCCCCCCCATCAAGTACTGGTGTGTCCACCAATTTTCCTGCAAACAGAGGCAGAGTGGTAAACAGTTTAATGGTCACCCAGGTAGTCAATGGCAGTGAAGCCCTTCTGGCTGGAGTAAGCTTAGATTGTCAAACTGTAGACTCACGGGACAGACAGCACCTGCTGTGCTCCCGAGCCAAGGGGGTTGCAGAAGCCAAGCCGAGCTCACGCTGCTTCCTGTACTTAGCATTCTCTTACATGCCTGCTTTGTTTCGTTTGTCACATGCCAGTTCTAATTGACATTTCGAAATGCAATTTCTCTCAAATCACAAAAATTGAGAAAAACGACTTATCTGTTCAATAGACTGTCCTTGGGGAAGTTATTACGTACTCTTTCCACGAAGGTCACAATGATGCCTTCAAGGCCACCTGAGGCCATTACTCTTTCCACTGGCTCTATTTGGGATTTTATATACTACATAGATTCCTGCTTCCATGATTTTTATTTTTAATGTGTACCCATGTGCAACATGTGTGTACAGGTGCCCACAGAAGCCAGGAGGAGGTGCCAGATCTCCCATAACTGGAGTTACAAGCAATGCGAGTCACAGGATGTGGGTGCTGGAGTAGAACCCAGGTCCTTAAGTGCGGCGAGTGCGCTTAAACACTGAGCCGGCTTTCTCGCTTCCCCTCCCCTCCCTTAAGCTCCTTGCTGCAGTCCAAGCCACCCTTGACATTCTTCTGCTTCAGCCTCTGAATGCTGGGATTATGGGCGTGTTCCTCTACCCCTTGCTGGGCTCTATATTTTGTCTGTATTTAGCGTGGAGAGACAGACCACTCTATGGGATTACCCAAAATCCAGTGCGATAAAGAGCTCTTCCAGCTTCTCACACTGCAACAAGCTGGGTTCCTCTGTGTGGGCTCTCAAGTTATCTTTCTAAATGGCCTCTAATTGAATCAGCAGCCCCCGGGGAAGAGCCTTCGCTTCCTTTCCACTGTCTGTCAGCCAAGCACACTAAGGATGTTCAATAAGTAATGCTACCGGAGGCACAGGGGCCAAGGAGTGGGAGGAGCAAGCTGGCTTTCGACATCTCCCTGTGGGGATGGCTAAGAGAGAGTAGAATTGATAGGGAAGGGGGAACAGCACCTGCCGAGCCTGGGTCCTCTGTCACTCTCTACCTCAAAGCCAATGATGAACTTGCATTCAGTTCTGAAATTTATTTGAGGCTCAACCTTAGTTTGCATGCAGCTGATAAACAGAATGCCCAAGAAAATATTAATGCTATTTCCTGTGCTCCTCCTGTTAGGCTCTCCCCTGAGGTGAAACCTGAGCCTTACGGTAGTAGTGATACTGTGGAGACTCTCAGTTAGTGTTGGAAGACACTGATGTTCGTAGCAGACAGTAGGAAGTAGGGTTCTATGAGCAGAATTAAAGACTCAGACAAGCATCTGATGAGGCAGGCTCCTATTTTGTCACTGAAGTTCTGACAACTCAGCCTTCTCTTTGCTGTCCTCTAACGAGGCTGTGCTTGCAGGCATCACACGGCTCGGCAAACTGTAGACCACCTTAGTCATCATCCAGCCATCTCCTGCTCAGACAGAGCAGGCACTCTGCCTTGTATCCTCTAAGACCTGACACAAATCCCCAACATCCTATCAATTATTGAATATGTAGTTAAGTGCCTACAAACTTCTGGAGACTGGGATTGGGGGTGGTGGAAGGAAGATCATTCTGGAAGGGATAACACAATGATTAAAAAGAGCTGATCCAGGGAAAGTCAGTTGGGGTGGGTCTGTCTGACTGGCTTCCTAAGGGAAGTGATGACTGTGGGAAAGCCTGACCGACAAGTAGGGCTTTCCCTGTGTTCTTTTTCTTTTCATATTACTGTAAAAGTGAGTGAGGTTTGTGACCAAGAACAGAATGATCAGCATACCTGCTACAGTGGCTGAAGTGAATCACGTTTCTGCTTTCATTAACTGGTGCTCAGAGATGGCGCCTTCCATGGTGAGCACATGTCCATTCTGAGCTGGTGGGTACGGCAGCTCAGCTTTGGGACCATGGCTACCTTTAGCATCTGTGTTGGTTCATTTTCTTTCTTTTTTTTTTTTTTTTTTTTTTTTTTTTTTTT
>NC_022012.1:8496349-8496912 GCF_000317375.1 Microtus ochrogaster | reverse complement strand
TCTCCCCTCTCTCTCTCTCTCTCTCTCTCTCTCTCTCTCACATGTACTCTCTCTCTCACACACACACACATGCTCTCTCTCTTTCTCTCTTTCTCTCACTCACACACACACACAAAATCTCTCTCTTTCTCTCTCTCTCACACACAAAATCTCTCTCTTTCTCTCTCACACACAAAATCTCTCTCTTTCTCTCTCACACACAAAATCTCTCTCTTTCTCTTTCTCTCTCTCTCTCTCACACACAAAATCTCTCTCTCTTTCTCTCTCTCTCTCTCTCTCACACAACTCTCTCTCTCAAACACACACACACAAAATTCTCTCTCTCTCACACACACACACAATCTCTCTCTCTCTCTCACACACACACAAAATCTCTCTCTTTCTCTCTCTCTCTCACATACATATACTCTCTCTCTCTCACACACACACAACTCTCTCTCTCTCTCTCTCTCACACACACACACACACAAAATCTCTCTCTTTCTCTCTCTCTCACACACACATGTTCTCTCTCTGTCTCTCACACACATGTACTCTCTCTCTCTCTCTCTCTCTCTCTCTCT
>NC_022012.1:8489879-8496054 GCF_000317375.1 Microtus ochrogaster | reverse complement strand
CACACACACACACACACACACACACACACACACACACACACACACACACACACCAGAGAGGACCGGGTGCTGAGCCCAGGTCTTGGAGATGTCTGCTTAGCTCTCCCAGCCATTTACTCTACTCCCCAAGGGAAACCTCAGAATTTGGCAGGGAGTCCATTCCCATGGAATTTAGGGCTGCCCTCACACCCCATGGTTCTCACATAGTCAAAGATGGGCCATAGAGGGGTATCCGGCCTCTGCAAGTCCGAGGATGAGGGGTGAGGGCCACAGGAACACTCGGCAGCCTCTTCCTCGGCTCTCACAGCTTGGCTGCATGAGTGCCTCTTGGCAGCGCTTACACATAAAACTCCTCCACTGGGGCCTGACCTCTGGGCCATAGAATCCATGTTGAGTTCATGTCCATTTAGACGTGGCTCTCTTTCAAGCAATCAGAAAAAATGTGGCAAAATTTATCAAGAACAGAACTAGATCCTTCTATTCTCTTTTGCTCAAAAACATTGAAAGTAACAGAAAGAGGAAAGAAATGGAGCCTTTGTGGGAATGGCTGACGTCATCTGCATCTGGACACAGAGACGGCAAAGCCATCAGAGCCCAATTGCCTTATAAAGCATCCGTGAGCAGGAGAAGAGCTGATCAGAAATGCACTTTTGGCTCGCATTCCCTTTTGTTTCCCCTGGGGATCTCTCTTTCCTGCTTTTTGTGCTTTCTTTCTGAAGCCCTCCCTCTTCTCTGCCTTTCCATACACAGGGACTCCAGTCCACAGAAACAGATGCCTTCCCTCCAGCACCATCTTGGCCATGAGACCACTGCTCTCTCAGAAGCAGTCTTCCAGGGTTATGTGGAGCTGAGTACAGCATGGGGATGCTGCTGGACAAGGTGGCTGGGCAATGCATCTTTGCTGACTCTTTTTTTTATATACTGTGGAAATAGAGAGAAGAGCCCCAAACTCTGCAATCTTGACAAACACAGCAAATAAAGGGAAGTCTCCAACAGTAGGTATGCTCCATTTTCCATAGGGGTGACGTGGGTGCCAGGCTGAGGTAGGAGTCCATACCCTGTGGTTTCTACAACACTCTATGTACATCCGGGGCTCCATTTCTCCCAATTCTAGAAGCTTCTCTTTCACTAAAGAGATCAAGTTCTTGTCACGGTGCTTGGATCAATCAGTGAACACTGAACATTCTAGAAAGCACAGCACTCTGAAAGTGGCATGGTCCTGTAAGTTAGACTTTGTATAGGGCTAGCTTGTGGACTCAAGTATAGGGCTAGCCTGAGAACTCAATAGACTTCCTGTAAATGGTTCCTATGGCAAAGGACTGCATGAGGTGTGCCAGAGAATCTAATTAAGAACCTTTAATTAATTAAGATTAATTAAGAGCCTTTAAGCCCAGCAGAAGCAGGTGGATCTCCAAATCTTAGGCCAACCTGGTCTACAGAGTGAGTTCCAGAACAGACAGGGCTACACAGAGAAATCCTGTCTCAAAATCCTCCAAACAATAACAACAGCAACAACAACAAGAAGAAGAAGCTTCAAAAGCAAAGGCTGTTGGGAGGACAGGGACCTGTTTGAGTTTCTGTCTCAGCAAGTAATGCTGAGAGCAGCCAGGACACCGGCAAAGGACAGTATCTAAGGGCTATGAGTGTGCATAGCAATCTGTCCCCTTCCGGTGCTTCATGAGAAGTGTAATGGAAAGGGGTCAGGTGAGAAAGGGGTCAGATGACTTCAACTGCACACTGCATGAATGAATTCCCTGGGGACTTAACTTGCTGGCCTGTTAGATCCTCCACTATCGAGGGTCCCATCTTCTTTCACCCATTTCTTCTTCTCCTGTGTGCTCTTTTTTGTTGTTTCCAAGAAGCATATCAGTTCAGACTTCAAGGAATGGGAGCCTGAGTGACCGGCTGGCTCACTTCATAGCCAGAATCAGGCACGATTCCTGCTCAGTTCATTCCTCAACAGTGCCCTGGATGTCTCCTAAGCAGGGCCAGAATGTGCTAAATGACATTAAATAAACCAACAGCATAGAACCCACAGGTCTCCACGTGAAGACCACCAACACATTTTCAGTTATAACAAGAAAAGGTTGCAACGGACTAACATCTGAAAACTAAGGGATTGGGGAACACGAAAACCTAAAATTTCTTTTGGAAGTAATTTGGTTCCAGAATTTTATGAAAAAATATAATATAGAAATTTGATGCACATGAAATAGTTATTGCATTAGCCATGTGAAACGCATACATATGAGTACATGCACATATAGACACATACATCTATACATGTATGCACACACATACACATTCACAATATGCGCACACAAACACACATGTATATGCACACACACAGGTATATACACACACATACACATGTATATATGCATACACACAGGTATAAGCACATGCACATACACACACACACACACACACACACACACACACACAAAGGAATTAAAGGGAACAATAAGGTAGGAACTAGTTGGCCCTTTATTGAGGTCATGCCTGAGCTAGCTTGAGTGAAGGGATGATGCCTGCAGGCATTTTGACTATGAGATACCATGTGTGGAGCATGGTCAAAACCAGACAAACATGTATCCAAATTCCAGTTATGTCATTTGCTTACTGTGTGACCTTAAGTAAATTAGCAGGCTACTCTGCCCTGAAAGTCTTTATCTGTTAGGATAAATAATTGCTCCGGGTTCCTAGGAGCAGGCACTGGATGCACAACGGTGCTCCATGAGCAAGGCTGCTCCTCCTCCACGAATCTGCAGGGTCTGCAGCAGTGAGCACACAGCTATTTCGACATCTATGCTAAGTAGTTTTCTTCTTTCTCTTCTGCTTCCTCTTCTACTTATCACCTCAAATGGTTTATATCTCTGCAGTTTTTGAAGATCTCTCTCCCCCTTTGTGTGTGTGTGTGTGTGTGTGTGTGTGTGTGAGAGAGAGAGAGAGAGAGAGAGAGAGAGAGAGAGAGAGAGAGAGAGAGAGTATTCCTGTGTGTGTAGGTACCTGCAGAGAACAGGAAAGGGTGTCAGGTCATGTAAGCTGGAGTGACAGGAATTTTGAACTGTCTGTCATGATGTGGGTGATGGGAACTTCAGTCTGGTACCCTGCAGGAGTAACAGTCAGAGAGTCTTTAATGGATGAATTATCTCTTTATTCTATTTTTAATTTAAAAATTATCTTTAAGTGCCAAGGCTCAAACCCAGGGCCGTTTACATGCTATGCAAGCTCTCCAGCAGTGGCCAATAGACCCAGCCCTTGGGGTTTTCATGGTTCTCCCTTCCATGTGCCTTTGATCAGTAAGATACCAGCAGGCACAGTCTACCAAATCAGAGCCTTTTTAAGAGGCAGAAAAATCTAAGCGGTCTAGAACCAGGGTCCCCCACGGAGGAAACACATGTAGGGGTGTGGGCTGGCAGGAAGTGATAATCTAAGCTCTGTCTGTGGGTGTAGGGAGCATTGCCAGGGCACTGCTGGAGACCAAGGGCTGCTGGAGCGATGGATGCAGGGGGAGGAAATGAGCAAACAGATGATGACGTGGTCCAAGATGGAGTCGATTACTGCACAGAAAACGTGTAGAGATACTTGAGCTTCAGCACACTGGATAGAAAGACTTTAGCAAGATATTTGAGGACACGTCACTAATGTGGCATGACACTCTACATTTATCTCCTGATAGGAATTATAATTACGATAAGCTGCTTATCTTAGTATTCAGCACTTACCTATTTATCAACTGAAAACACAGAGGGAAGAGAATGAAATTTTGATCTACCCACATTGTGGCAACGGGAAAGGGCAAAGGTTTCTGGCAGATCCACACCAACTCTTTCTTTCCCTATTGTAATGGGACATTACACACATTTCATAGCATTAATACATCAGGGAGAATCAAGTATGGATATGTTTGAAAATATGATGGTAAGCACCACATGGAGCAACCAGAAATGATGGAAGTGACTCTTTTTCCTCTTTCTCTCCCATCCATATGTTGACCATTTATTTCAAATATTCTATTAGCTGTTAGAGGCAAACTAAATGAGAAAATATCTAAATTATATGTAGACTCCGGTCTCTAGGATTTTCAAAGTCTTATTCGGGGATAATCAATGGACTTAGCCATAATTTAAGGTAGAAGTCAATGAATGTGATAAGAAACATGGCATGTTAGGTTTAGGTGGAGAATAAAATGCCTTAGTCAAATTTCTAGAAAATTACAATCCTGTCGATCAGATACCTAACTAAATGATAGTATGGTGTTATAAAACTCACTAAAATGCTTACATACATTGGGCTCTAGTAGAGGAGGAAACTAAGTCATGTTTGTGGTTAGGAGGATCACAGCAACAGAGCATCTCTGGAAAGTCCGAGACCTGCACAGAACTGTCTACGATGAGAGATAGGAGGCCATAGTTAGATACCAGGCAGGGAGTGCTTGGGAAACGGCCCCTAGGGAGGAGAGCAGCGAAGAAGAACCCTAGGAGAGACTGCTTCCAGGGTGAGGCTGGATGCCAGCTCACAAGACCTGGCCAAGTTGTAGAGGTAGCAGGAACCCAGTCCCTGGACTCACCCCTGGGGAGTATGGAGCAAGGGAGAATTGCTTACTCTCAGGATGCTGTCTGAGGTATCCAGCAGTTGAAGAGAAGGAACTTGAAGGTGGAGACCATTACAGAAAAACACGACCAATCAAAATGCTGAGAACAACTGACCAATGTGGTACCCACCCAGAACCAGTACTTCTGGAGTGCGACTCTTGCACTAAGGCTCAGGAAACATTGTAGAGGAGGCGGAAAGGTTGTAAAAGCCAGGGAGACCGGACATTTGCTGTGAGATTGTGTTTCCTAGAAATGTCAGAGAAGCTATAGCCATCAACATGGCTGCCTAAACAAGTCCTGAGCAAGGCTGATAGCAATAGAAGACGTGCTAATGTGCAGGGGAAACCCCACAGGGTTCCAGTCTTAGGCAGAGAACTGCAGGAGATTGAGGAATATTGAGGTTGGGAGGAGGTAGGTGTCTTCTCCAGAGAGGGAAGAGCACAGTCATTGCTTATTCCGTACCAAGTGGTCCTGAAAACATAGCCAGACAACTAACATTATATGGATGGAAGAGATTGTATTCATATACTTCAAAGGTGTGTGTGTGTGTGTGTGTGTGTGTGTATGTGTGTGTGTGTTTGTGTGTGAGAGAGAGAGAGAGGCCATGAATTTGAGGGGTTCATGGAAAGGTTCCATAGAAGGAAAGGCAAGAGGAAAAACAATGCAATCATATAATTAATTTAATTATATCTTAATATAATTTTTAATTATATCTTAATATAAGAAAATAAGAAAAATATTAAAAAGAAGGCTGAGGGAGACTGGAAACAGTGTAATAGCATGTGGACAGCAGCAGCAGCCAGGTGGGCATGGCTGTGCAGTCGTGCAACAACAATTGACATGCTGACTCTGAGGAACAGCACCAGAGGTTGACCTCTTACCACCACAGGCGTGCATGTACACACGCATGCACACACACACACACCATTGTTCTGCTTTCGTCTTTATCTGGGATGTAGTACATGAACCTAGCAACCAGAAGTTATGCTGCCTTTAACATGAAGGAAATATTTCATTTAAAAAGTCACCTGCTTATTTAACTTAAGAAAGAAAGGCAGACATACAGACAGACACACACACACACACACAGAGAGAGAGAGAGAGGGAGAGAGAGAGAGAGAGTGAGAGAGAGAGAGGAGAGAACTTTACAAGCCCCCATCACTGATTCTAGACTTCACCCTTGCTCTTTGATGTAGCACCCAAATCCAGAACTGCGCCTGGCACATGGTAGGCATTCCATAGTTTTTGAATAAATAGACGCATGAATTCAAGGTAGTGCCAGTGTTATGAATGAAGCAGATCTGAGTTTAGCCTGGGACCCTTGACTGTAGACCTTTGGTGGAACAGACCAGGAGACTGAAGAGCTCCATGGATTTGGAGAAGGCAAGTCAGCGAATTCCCCTGAAGCTCTGAAAATTCAAAGCACTTGCTCACAATTACAGCTAGAAACTCATTTTGTGTCTGGGTCTAAGCATTAGTTTCATGGTGAAAAAACAAAATTTTCTCTCTAAGCTTCAAAGATAAATGATAAAAGAGCAAAGAAATGAAAATGCAAATGTAATGCTTCTGACCTGTGA
>NC_022012.1:8472379-8484879 GCF_000317375.1 Microtus ochrogaster | reverse complement strand
TCTTTTCAAGGAGCCCTGGAGCTGAAAGACAGAAAGGACATAAAATAGACATGTTTAAGATTTCGATTCAATTTTACCAAGTGCAATGCTATACTTTATTTTAAAAAAACATTACTTTCCAGCTTCTATGCTCAATATTTAAACTTTTAACTAAAAAAAAAAAACCCTTTATTTTGGTTTTTAGAAGCAGGATCTCATTTATTCCAGGTTGGTCTCAAACCTGCTATTGTAGCTGAGGATACCCTTGAACTTCTGATCTTCCTGCTTTGGCTTCCAAATGGCTGGGATTACAGGTGTGCACCACCATACCCAGCTTTTGTGGTGCTGGGTATGAAACCTGCGGTTTTATGAATATTAGGCAAACACTCTACTGCCTGAGTTGTAGTTCCTGCCTACATAAATTCAAATATTTGTTCCCCAAGGAGACTTGGTCTGAAACACAATGGGATACACAGAAGAAAATGAAAGTAGTTTAGAGGTCCCCCAAACCCCCATGATTGACACACAGGTTAACAGGAGAAAGGATTCTTCTGTCACATGAGGACTTATTCCCAGTACCTAAGCATGCTTTCTTCTTTTACTGGAATCAAGAGAAATATCTCTCCCATGCACAACTACCCTAGGCAGCTATATACTCTAAGTACTCACACTTTGACCAACTTGGGAAATACCAACCACTTTAAGGAAGTACAAAATGTCTAGCTTTGTTTTATATTCACCCCAAGTTCAACCTTACCCTATTTGCTATCTTCTAAATAAGGTAGAATATTCCTCAGGTCCAAGGAGACTTCCTGAAAAGCATTCATTGTTTTTCTTTCTCTAATCCCATGACTTTGCATTTAGGGCTGTATTGGGCTACTTGACAAGAAGAGTTATCGTCTGGACTCAGCCTGTTGCGGCACCCATGCTGTTCCCAGATCCTCCTTCCTCACTGTGACCTAGGATGTCTGGGTGCTCACACCCTGGGTCCCTTCATGCTGGAAGGGGCAATGCCACATGGAGATGCATTTATTTTTTTTTTTTTTAAATTTATTTATTTATTGAGGATTTCCGCCTCCTCCCCGCCACCGCCCTGGAGATGCATTTATTAAATGAGACTTTTTTTTCTTCTGCTGCTGTGTTAGTGTTCTTCAGCCGTGAAGAGACACCACAGCAACTACAACTCCTATAAAAGAAAGCATTTATTTGGGGCTTGCTGACACTTTCAGAGGGGTTAGTATATTGTCATCATGGTGGGGAGCCAGCAGGCATGGTAATAGAGCAGTAGCTGAGAGCTTGGCATCCTTCTCTGTAGGCAGTGGGAAGAGAGCGAGTGACACTGGACCTCGCATGGACTTTAAAAACCTCAAAGACCACTCCTAGTGACACACCTCTGTAGTAATAAGAGTGGCGGGGCTACGTCCCCAGCACCCCAGCCGCCTGGCTAGCTTATGCCCCGAAATAATTACACGGACACTGTATTCTTTTAAACACTGCTTGGCCCATTTCTATCTAGCCTCTTCTCGGCTAACTCTCGCACCTGGACTAGTCCATTTCTAGTATAGCCCACGAGGTGGCTTACCAGGGAGATTCTAGCCTACATCCATCCTGGGTCAGAGCTTCATCGCGTGCCTCAGAGAGCAGAGCTCTCACGTCAGCCCTGGAGATGGGAGCATGTCGTCTCTGAGAGGAGCTGCATGGTTTCTGAGCTCACTTCCTCTTCCTCCCAGCATTTTGTTCTGTTTACTCCTCCCACCTATGTTTTAACCTATGAGGGCCAAGCAGTTTCTTTTTATTGCTTAACCAATGAAATCAACAGATTGATATATGACACTCCAACACACCTCCTCCAACAAGGCCATGCCTCCCAATTCTTCCGGAACAGCTCCACTAACTGGGGACCAAGCATTCAAGCATGTAAGTCTATGTGGGGCAACCTTATTCAGACACCACAGCCTCTAAACCTTGCAGCAAAACCAAGGTATTGAGAAGCAATATTGCAAATGCGTTATAAGAAAAGGTAGTGGGGCAGACCGAATCACACTTACTTCCAATGTTGTAACCATGCAACTCGCTTGTTTGAGTCTCAGTTTTCCATGCCTAAAAACATTTTCATAGGAAGTATCTAGATAAGTTATGTAAAAATTGGCACAGTGATCACTGTAGTAATTTCATAAACTATAGCTTATAGGAAAAGGCATCGGCTCACTGTGTTGTACGTGTCTCCCCACAGTAACATGTCTGTGCAGTCATAATGTCTAATCACTTCATTCCCTTAGCTGGTGAACAGACTGCGGGCTGGGACCCTCACATCCCTGGAACAAGGTTGGAGGACCATGGAGCCATACCAATAAATGTTTTATACCAATAAAGCATTGTCACTGGTTTCCTGAACAAACAACTGGTTTGTCTCTAAAACAAGAGCTGTACCCACCACAGTGTGGCTCCCATGACGCTGCTCACAGACCTAAATTATTTAATGTGTGCTCAGGATAACTGCAGAGAAGCCAAAGTTAAAATGCTTTTCAGAAAGTTATACTACTTTTCTCCCTTCCCTTCTTGTTTATAGACACCCCCTTGCCCTCTTGAAGACCTCGGAATAAGCCAAGGAAATTCACAGAACTATATACACCTTATGTGCCAGGGGTTTTAAACATGATGGCTTTATTCTGGGCATCTGCCTGACTGAACATTAGATATACATTAGGTGTGCATTAGAGATAAGAAAACCAAGGCTCATGGGGATAAATTCACTCTTCCAGGTCACAGAACTAGTGAGTGGTAGGTCTGCTTGGGTCTAAAGCCCACCATTTCCATCCTGTTATATTTCAGAAAGCTGGTCTAGGCTCAAGGCTCACGTGGCAGGAAGGGGGTCACAGGCAGTGAGTACAGAGTCACCTTAGAATTAGGTAAAATGGGGCCGAATTGGGGATGGGCGGGATGGAGAACAGGACTGATCAGTCATTCCTGTGAACTGTGTCCCTTGCACTGGGCTCATCAAGGCCTGCTCCAGGTGATCCTGGGCATTGCCTGGCTTGTCGCTGACTGCTAACGGGAAAGCAACTTGACCCATGCTAGGCCAACCTGATCGTCCATTAAGACTGTAGACTTGGGGGCGGTGAGATCAGATCCACTAGTCGGGCGGGAAGCTGTTGCAGAGGCAAGGTGGAAGTCCGCTCTAGAGCATGGAAGCAGAGTGGAGAGGGTCTCTGCATCTTTGAGACACTGTGGCATCTTTAGAGGGTCTTCTTGTCTGCTCAAGTTAGTATGAGTGAAGCTACTGCTACTAGCCAAGTGCTCTAACCCTGTCCCTCCAGAGTCCTGATGTCCTATCAGGGATGAGCAAATTGAAGCCAAGGGCAGGGCTTCCCCAGCCTTTTCTGCTGTCTGTCTTCTTTTCTCACACAACAACGGGAGCCAGCCCCAAGTTAAGCAGAAGCCCAAGGCAGCCAGCATCTAGGGTAGAGAAGTGGCCAGCCGGCCGAGAGAGTCAGCCATGTTGCTCATGTTTCATATCAGAATGAACAGCATTTGAAGAGTCTTTTATCCAGTAAGGAACAATAGAATCCATTCTTTTTCCAGGTTTGCGTTTTCACCTTTGATTTATTTTCTATTACTTTGAAAAAACAAAAACCACTGAAAACTTGTTCTGCCAGATTCTTCTCTTGCTCCACGCACTCCCCGCCCCCAGCTGCGCACACTGCAGGATGCGGCCTGCCCTCTCTCTGTGGGCTACCAGGAGCACAGAAGCAAGCGCAGGAGGAGCTATCTGGTTCTTTCTGGAAGTAGCTGCAGCAAAGGTCATTTATTCAGGCTGCCTGCACCAGACATTGAGCTAAGCAAGCTCTGGTCCTTACAGCTTTCAGATTCTTCAAAGTAACTCTTTGAAGTGTTCTTTTGGTACTTTACCCTTCCCCTGCGTTTTCTAGATAAGAAAGGTAAGAACAAGAACTGAGTACCAATTCTAGATGGCACATGGCCTAGTCAGCAACGAAACTAGGAAGCCAATCAAGTGCTTCCAGGGCAGACCTGGCTCTCAGACGTAAATGTCACCCACATCCACTGAAGGGCCAGGCACCGACAGCTGGTTCTAAAATGGAGTCACTGTTCTACGGAAGACTCCCTTCACAAACAGAATACACGGATGCCACAAAGCAGTGAGCCAGCACAGGCCAACCTGGCCCCAGCACTCTGCCTCTTGATTGTTGACATACACCCAGTTCTCTTTCAGCTTTTACAGCGTCTCATCTAAATTACTCTGGACGCAGTGGTGAGGCAGTCAAGAAGAAAGAGCACTGGAAAGATGGACAGCACGGCCAGGACATGGGTAAGGACATCCAGGACCCTTGAGGATGGACGTCAGGGAGAGAATGGTGACGTTGGTTTGAGGTTGATAGAGAAATCTCTTGATGTCAGCCTGAAGTTCCAGTGTAAAAGACAAGTGAGACAAGAGGTCACTCCATCAGTAAAGAAGATGTGTTAAGTACACAGAGAGAGCTCCGAGCCACCTCTTATCATATCGCTCTGGCTTTCCAGGAGATGCTGCAGCTGACCAGGCTGGAGACAGAAGACACCGCCCTCCAACCCTTGAAGCACCTGCTCCTTTACTCTTCCTTACTATGTAAGGACCAAAGAACATCTTGAATTTTTCATGAGAAACCCAAATTGCTGTGCTGATTTGTGAGGTTCTGTACTGAATGCACACCCTAGCTGGTCTACCGGAGGGCTTCCCTGGGGTGCGGCCTTCCACAGTAAGTCTGGTTTACATTCCTCAGGGAATCCCGACTTCTGCTGAGATTCAGCATCCCGCTGCTCTTCACCCCAGTCTTTGCTCAGTCTTCCCTCTGAACCCCTTTGTCTTTAGAGACAGCTGGTCTCTGCTGGGGTGGGCACAAGCATGCTTAGGCTAGGCAGAGTCTACCAACAGTGACCTGTCTTCCGGGGCTGGGGTAGAAGCACAGAGGGCACGTGTGGAAGACTGTGACCCATCGGTAAACAGTGCTGTTTTGAAACAGCTGTGTTTCTCGTCTCCAAAGGCCTTGAAATATAAACTTCCTGGAGGGCTTTGAAAGCACCATGGTTGCACAATCCTCTGGTTTCTGTTTCTTCCCCTGCCCCCATCCTGTCCCACAAACTAAATGCACCCTTTGTCTCCATTGCTGCCCTAGAAATAAAGAATGTACCTCACAAAGGTAACAATTCAGCCCATAGGCCACAGTCTCCCTCCTGCTGCCCCCCCAAGTAGATTCCTGTCCCTCTCAATCAGGCAAACATGCAGGAACCAAATCTGTAGCTACCTGGAGATGTGTGTGTGTGTGTGTGTGTGTGCGCGCGCGCGCGCACACACACACACACACACTTGCCTGGATCCCACCATATGTGAGTTTTCTTCACAGTCCATTAGAGATGCGATTGATGCTAGAAATTAGAGATGATCCAGACAGAGGCCAACCCAAAAGGTCACGTGTGACTTCTCACTGGTCCTTATAGGTATGTTTGGGGTCTTGGAATAAATCCTTTGAGCTCATTACAACTCTAGAAAGTGAGAGTAATTCCTCCCTGGTTCTCACTTCCCCTTAGAAGGGTCACTTCCAAGTCTATCATCAACCATCAAAATCATTGAAAGAGTGAAGAAACTGGAGATTTGAGACCTTTTCCAAAGACATTAAAAAGCTTCCTTTCAGCTGGATGGTGGTGGCACACACCTCTAATCTCAGTACTCTGGGGGCAGAGGTAGGCGGAGCTCTGTGAGGTCAAGGCCAGCCTGGTCTACGGAGTGAGCTCCAGGATAGCCAGAGGTGTTATACAGAGAAACCCTGTCTCAAAAACAACAAAACAAAACAGCTCCCTCTCTGTTTTGGCACTGGAGAAGTCTGGACTTCTCTGTGGCTAAGTGTTGCTGGATCGAATATGTCTGACCTGATTGTACGCTCTCTAAGTATGGGCCTTGGCTCCTCTTTCCTGAGCATGGAGCTACCGTGATGCTTGCTGTGCCTGAACTGCTTCCTGAAATAGCTGAAGTGTTTGTCTCAGTCCCCAGGACACAGGATCCTTTTAGCCACTCAGCATGCCGAACAAGAGCAAAAGGTCTGTAGCTTGTGGGGCGCTCTGCCATGCTGACGCTCAGCCCACTGCCGTTGATGTGATGTCTTCATATAAATGTAAAGCCCTGTAAAGCCCTGAGAACCTCAGCCATGAAGAAGCCAAACAGCAGCAACATGAAGCAAAACTGCAGGAGGCAGGAACACGGTGACGGACTCAGGGTGGATGTACCCCATGAGACGGTCCCAGACTGGTGTGCAGGGCTCATCTTGATTGATGCCATGCTGGGTGGAAACGCTGGAGCTGCAGAGCAACAGGGCACACTTCCGGTGTGAATTTTAGGCAGTCATGCACTCCTTTAAGAAAAATTGTGGGGCCTTTGTTGGTTGGGGGCTCTGCCGTTGGTAGACTGGGTGAGGACGTATACTAGATGTGTCTGAAAATTTTGTCCATAACTTTGCTCCACATGATTCAGACTCTGACAGACTTCATCACTTCAACACAATAGCCATTCTTTATAAAATCCAAGATAAATTTGAAAATTCTTTGTTTATTCTTAAGATATGATTTCAGTATATACATACATGTATACATATTTATGCATGTATGCGTATATATGTAGAAATATCATAACGAAACTATTTTGTATCCTAACTTTAAGATTAATTTTAAGAATTTCAAAGTAGGTATCTTTCCTCTGTAGACAACTACACTAAATAATGTCATTCCCAATTCATTCCATGATCATGATGTCCTTAATCATCCCCAATTGTCCCTATAATTATCACAGGGACCTACAGGAGCCTTTCAGAGATGGGCCTGCAGTGTCAAACACAGAAAAGAACATAATATTCTATAAAATCCTGAAGAAAAACAGAATAACTACTTTGTGCATGTAATACTTTATCCATGACTCACTTTTTGCCCAAAATATATCAAAGTGGATCCAAAGTAAATGCTATGTCTGAAATGCTGGCTCTGCTCCTACTGCTCAAAATGTCCCTCTCAGCAGAATGCGCAGCGCATTAAACATCATCAATCAAGAGGCTTCTCTCTCCCACTTCACTTGGAGGGTCCAGCTCCAGAGCTCTCTGGAAGGCTAGCTCACAGTCTCCCGCTTTCCCCGTATTCTTTGGCTCTGCTTTGATGATTTTAGCACTTTCTGTCTTGTATTGTTCTTGGCAACTGGTTTGGGTATGTGAGTTTTTCACTTAAGTACGATTTCAAAAGTCAACAGAAAAGCGGCTTCTCATGGCCTCAAAGCCCATCCCATCTGTAGCCCAGGGAAATGCTCACGGACTGCCTGGTGATTTGTCTGATTAGGCAGCCAGTGGTCTGGGCACTTGACTAGTCAGCGTGGGCCACCTATGTCTCTCTGTTCTCTGCCTGTGCTCACCAAGGAAACCTGCTTCTGTAAGCCTCGCTGACTGATACCATTGCTTGTCCAGGTGGAGAGCTGTTGTCTGCTGGGTCAGAGAGCATCCACATTGTCTGTTCATCGTTTGGGGCTGTAGTACGGCTACTGACGTGTTCCATCTGCTCACAAAGCGAAGTCAAAGCCTCCTGCAGCTTCATGCCAGCCTTCATTACCTTTAGAGGCTCAGGGGACTTAGATAGGTACCAGAAGTCCCTTCCCTTCCCAGCCACTCTTCTCCGTTTTCAGATGCTCTTTGCTTTCAGTGTATTCTGAACTCTGACCTTCTGGCTCACCTCTTCTGGACCTGTGTTGTCCACGCAGCAACAAAAAGTGTGTCCTATTCAGACCCAACATACCCAACCTCAACCATATTCTTTTTCTCCTCCCCCACCTTGTTCTCCCCTCCCCTTTTCCTCTCCTGTTGTCTCTCCCTTCCCCTTCTCCCCCCGCCCCCCAATTCCAAAACAATTATTGCATTGCAGGAACCTTGCGCATGGCTCCTTCCCTCTGGTGTGCACTGCCTTCCAGGGCTCTGTGCTCTTGCCATGGACCCCTCTAGCTCTCTCTTTCCTTTCCTCTCCTCCGAGGGTGGATCCAGTGGAGGTCTTTCTTATGATCTCCCCATCTGAAGATTGTTACTCCTGCCTGTCTGCAATTACTTGGCTATTTCCTTGACAATACTTACAATTTTAAATAACTTTATTAATTAGATTCCATTTTTAAAGTTTGTCTCCCGCGTTATAAAATAACGTGTAGGGAAAGACTTAAAGGCCATGTTGTCTTTTTTAAACCACTGCATATTATCTTTAACATGACTCAAATAAATCTGAGAACAATAAGAGTGTTTAAAACAAAGATGTTTCTAAGAGGCTTTGAGATGCTGATGGATGTTCTGGTGGTAGAAGGTGTTTTCTTTTTTGTTTCTTTTAATTGTCAAGATTTTCAAATTTTCTGCATTGACACATATTACCTATAAAACAGATTGGCATGGGCTGCCCCTAATTATCTCTTCCCTTGCTAACCACATGCCCACATTCCTGAGGAAAAGGTGCTAATCTAGACCATTTCATTGAAGCAGCCCCAGTAGACAGTGCCAAGGTGTACTGTGGGCTCAGATCGAATGTTTTAACTACTCCTCTAGCAATGGATGATGGAAATAAGGCTCCCCCTGCCCTAGAGTTGTGAATATTTGAAATGAGAGCCTTGGCTGCTCTGGTGGTTTTGAAGAATGGCCCCCAAAGGCTCATATATTTGAATACTTAGTCACAAGGGGGTAGATTAGGAGGTGTGACCTTGTTGGAGGAAGTGTTCACTGCTTTGAGATTTCATCAGGACATAGCTGTTAGCAGCTTTTCCAGCACCGCAGCTAACTGCTACCATACTCCCTGCCATGATGATAATGGACTAAGCCCCTGAAACTGTGAGAAAGGCCCAGTTAAATGCTTTCCTTTCTAAGAGTTGCCATGGCCGGGGTGTCTCTTCAGAGCACTGAAATGGTGACTAAGACAGCTGGTCTCCTGACTGGGGCCATCTTCAGTGACACACAGGAAGCATGCCTCATCTGCAGGATGTAGGAGAATGGAACTAACCCAGCAGGAGAGGCAGGAGGAGAGAGCCGACTGAGGCCTGGAGAGTTTTATGGCTTCCGATGTTTAGGGGGTTCACCACCATCCCCTACTATTTACTCTTTAGTACTTGTCACATACACACCTTTACCTTTCGTCCCCAGAGCCACTTTAAGAAGGGCTCCTGCTCTTTGCAACACACTATTCATAACTCTAACAGGGATTCAAACAAGCCAACAAGTACTTTCAAATTAAAATTTTTATAGTATAAACAAAAACTAAAAAGCTAAACACACGCATTTATTTTGGTTTCTTTTTTATCTTTTCAATTTATCCCCACTCTTCCACAGCTTTTATGAAGGAAGGACCTTCTTAATCAAGAATGAGATCAGTTCAGCACAATAGAGATTGAACAGGGCCCTCTGCTGTCTCCATATCTCTACACGGTATTCATGGGAGGTCCTGAGATAAATCTCCACCCATTCTCCCCTCAGAGCAGCAGAACAATCTGGAAATGAAACTTCTGTGGGAATCATGTTTGGACAACTAAGGACTGCCACGGGCGAGCTGGTTTGTGTGCAATCACCTGGATACAGAGGCAGGATGAGACCTTTTAAGACGTCCCTGCTGGGTCAGGCTCATCTTTACCTCAATCTCACAGGAAAACTAAGACGTGCTTAGAAGGTAGGTTGACAAAGTCCCTGAAAGCACTAAACACTGCCTTTGATGTCCTTGGCATTGATGTCGTCATCTTTTGAAAGTTTGGAAGAAATACTTTTTTTCTAGCAACCGTCTCCAGGTTCAGTGTAGGGTGTTGATGTGTTTCCTCTTTTCTGAATGCCAGTGTGAGTAACTGTGGCATCCACACAGACAGAAGCTCTGCAGAGAACCGCAGCTCTCTTTCACACCAAAGGCACACCAGAGTGGAGGCAGCCTAATTGGCTCTATGAAACATGAAGAGGTTTGCAAAGGTATTTTGTTATATTTGAAACAAACAAAGATCCCAAACCTGTACTTCAGACAATTAAGACCTTCTACACCAGAAAATGAGACCTATGAGCAGATAGAAAATTCCCCCTTGTTTTCTGAGAAATGAAAAGTTTTTCTACTTAAACTCTATGATTGCCATGCACTTATGGGAAGTGTTTCTTGATGATTTAAGTGACAATCAGTGAGTGAAGCCCCAACATTGCCTGCATTAGAAGTATTCTTTGGAGCACTGTCTTACGGCAACATGCTAACCTGCTCAGTCTGGTGATTACAGGGTGGAGGTGATTGCTCTACTGACAGATTCTACTTCTTCACATGTGGCCAGCTTCTTTGAAGAGGAAAGAAAATTTAAAAACCACCTATGTTGGAAAATAAATCTTTTTAAGAAGCAAAAATGAAAGCAATTCTCTGTGAAAGCAGAGACCTGGAACTGTGAAGGATGAGCGAAGTTCACCGGAAGCCGCTGAGCTCACAAACGCTGTCTCTACACAAGAGTGTTGTCATCCAGTCCTTCCCCATCACGGTTCTGAGGAGGAACATGCACTATCTCCTCGGCCTTCATTCCTTAACGTAAAACTCATCACTGTGTGCAGCTCTGTCTGCCTAACATATCAGAAGATATAGCTTCAACTCAGGAATCTCATGACTCTCAGAAGTCCCCTAGCTGCTTACTGTATTTGACTTTTAAACACGACACAGGACTGAGATAAACAGACAACTCCCAACACACAAGCACGCAACAGTTGCCACCTTGGGAACTGGGAACTGAGGCCACTGGGACACGGACTCACATCCCACAAGCACACATTTCTCCGTTGGACCTAGTTTGCAATTAGCATTGCAGCCACCGGCTGCATTTCTGGAGGATAAAACGCCTCATCGCCCCCAGCCCTGCCAAGATCTCTGCACTGATGTCTGTTTCCGTCATCACTCCTGAGTCCTCTGATTGGTGTGTTTGGTTCGCTAGCATCCAACCCCAGCTCCAGACTCTCTCCTGGGCTGAGGAGATGCCTGTGGGAAGGAGCTTGCACAAGCCTGAAGATCCGAGTTTCAATCCCCAGCACATGTTTAAAAGGCAGGTGCTTCTGAGCACATCTGTGAGCAAGGTGTTGTAAGGGGCGGAGACAGGACAAGGGTTGGGGTTTGCTGGTTGCCAGATGAGTTAAAAAAAAATCCATCAACTCCAGATTCAGAGAGAGATCCTGTCAAGGGACTATGGTAGAGAGTGGCAGAGCAGGGCACCAGGACATGCACAGGTGACACATGACAAGGCCCACCACAAGAGTGCCAAAGACACACTCTCTCCCCGAGCACACATCATCAGTCACTGTATCAACACTTGGCTTCCCTTGTGCGCTTACTGACCTCAAAGTTGTACTACGTGTTATTATGCTTTTTTAAGTATCTCAGTAAATAGTGAAAGCATCATTTTGTGGCCTCTAATGCCTCTGGAAGCAATTTATTGTAGTGAGGTACTAGGGACTGGATTCAAGTCTTTATTCTACTTCCTACAAGACAGGTGACAGATACGAAGTACAGTGTAACCACTCTCTGCCTCAGTTTCCCCTCTTTATAATGAGGATAAAAATTTCAACTCAGTAGATGTCAATTTGACAATGTCTATAAAAGTTAGAATTCAAATTGGGGCAAATAACCAAATATTAGTAGATGTAGGTCTGATGCTGTGATTTGATAAGATACAGCTGATCCCCGACAGACCTCCAGGAAGAGGGGAGGGGCCGCAGGCTTGATGGGCACACATGGCTAGTTATTTAAGAAATTCCATATTTAAAATGAAGGGTTCATAAAGCCAGACAGCTCAGTTTTGGAGGACATTTAGGCTGCAGACACTGTGGGGATTCCTAGAGGTTGGCATGCCCAAAGAAGGCCAGGGCCTTTCCCCTCCCCCTCTTCCTGAGAACCCCCCTTTAGCTTGTGCATCCACACCCTTGGTAACTGCCTCTGTAATGTGTTGGTAAATATGTTGGGTTTTAATGAGCTGTGCTAGCCAACTCTCCAACCCTAGCTCAGAGTCAGATCACCTCAAACCTAGGACATGGCCTCAGGCTTGTGATTGTCATCTGGGATTGGAAGAAGACTGTGGGTTCAAAGTCCTTACCCTGTAGTGTCTGGTGTTGTCTCTGAGTAGAGATTTAATTGGTACCATGGTTATGCCCTGTAGAATCATGGGTTGGAAGCTTAGTATCTGATGCTGCAAGGTGGAGAGGTGATGGAACATTTAACACTTGACCAGTGGGGTTCGGGCTATAATAATTAGGTCAGTGGGGCTTCTGCCTCGAGAAGAGAGGAAGGTAGTTCTCCTGGATGGTGGGGGTCGGGAGGAAGAGAGGAAGGTAGTTCTCCTGGGTGATGGGGGGGAGAGGAAGAGAGGAAGGTAGTTCTCCTGGGTTGTGGGGGGGGGAGGAAGAGAGGAAGGTAGCTCTCCTGGGTGATGGGGGAGAAGAAGGTAGTTCTCCTGGGTGATGGGGGGGGGAGGAAGAGAGGAA
>NC_022012.1:8464031-8472219 GCF_000317375.1 Microtus ochrogaster | reverse complement strand
CTGGGTGATGGGGGGTAGAGGAAGAGAGGAAGGTAGCTCTCCTGGATGATGGGGGGAGAGGAAGAGAGGAAGGTAGCTCTCCTGGGTGATGGGGGCGGGGAAGGCAGGTTGTGATAGAGAAAGCCTGGCTTCTCCAGCTTGCTAAAGTCTGTGTGATCAGCTCTGGACACACTCTCACGTGGGGCCCTGTGCGTGAGTCCCTCTCCAGAAGCCAAAGGATGGGGCCACTTGACCTTGGACTTTCAGCCTCCAATATTGAGTGGAATGAGCTTCTTTTCTTTCTGCACTGCCCAGCCTTGAGGGCTTTATTGCTGCGATGGAAAATAGAGGAACACGAAAACCTGTGAGCAGACTGGGGAAAACGCTTTGTCTCCTCATACTGTGCCATTCAGCTAGTACCCGTGTTTAGCCTGTTGGGCATCTTTCAGGATTTTGATGAGCCAGGGTTCAGTGTACAGAAGAGAAAATAACAGCATTAGTAGAACGGCCGTCAACGGAAGGCACTTTCGAGGTGTTGCACAGAACCGTGGCTGCCTCATCAATAACCCAAGGCAGGTTTGCACATTTTTGTACCTCGGTTATTCTCATCTTTACATGCACAAAGGCTGGTGGAGGCAGCTCAGGGAGAGAGAGTTTGACTAGTATGCCGAGCTTCCTGGCTAAATGCCTGATACCTCCGAAAGGGACAAAAATAACAGTTATCATAAAATCAATGCAAAATCCAATGAATATACACACACAAAGTCCTTGGGGGGGGGAGGTTCTGATCTGAATTCTTTGAAAACCTGTGCTCTTTATCAAATTACACACTGGGGGGAACTTCTGTTTTAGGAAAGGGAATTATTTCCCAGGAAGCACTGCAGGGACAACGAGGCCTTCAGGGACTTTAAACACCGGCAAAGCTGTGAACAGGGCAGGCCCAGTAAGACAGTGTGAGGAAGCTCGGGAAGGGGCAGGAGCAGCCTTCCTTGCTTGGGGACCTTGTGGGAAAGCATGGCCAGAGCGCTTCCAGCGGGGCAGTGACACGAGCTGTGGACCCTATTTCTGTGTGTGCTAGAGATGGCACCGCTTAAGCCCAAAGACCAGGGACGTCTCAGGGCTCAGTATGACAATAAGAACGAGTCTTGAACTAAATTGCTGTGAGTGGACATGCAGCCACCCATGGGGACAAACATAGCAATCAGGAACCTAATGAAGTGGATGGTTAATTACATGGTGTGTGTGTGTGTGTGTGTGTGTGTGTGTGTGTGTGTGTGTGTGTGTGATTGGGAGAAGAGAGAGGGAGGGAGAAGGAGGGGAGGAGAGAGAGAGTTAAATCCAAATCCAGAGTCTGGATTAGTGCCCAGATAGAAGTTGGACTCATTCACTGAAAAGAGGAATGTAGGGAGAAGATTGTGTTTCATGGCTACGGTGGGTGGCAGCCAGGCAAATGATGGGTTCAAGTTTGGGCACGTTGAATATGAGCTGTTTGTGGGGTGTGGAAGTGGCTATATCCTTTCGCTAGTTAGATGTTCAGGATGGCCGGGCAGGAGAGAGCCTTGGGCCCTTGACTAGGGTGGAAAGACTCCTAAGTGGTCAGCAAAGGTTTGTCTGCTCCTGAGAAGGCAGACAGGAGAAGGGAAAGGGAGGGAGCCGAACCCCAGAAACATCAAGACTTAAGGAGTGAGGAGGCAGGGGCAGGTGGAGGTGAGCAATGTCACCGTGTGACTCCCACGGAATGTGTGTGCATTTGACAGTGGCTGGGGCTTAAGATAATAGGTTCCCTTGTTAAAGAGAGAATGGGAGGCCACGGGGAGGCCATTTCAGGGAGGATGCTGCCTGGCCATTTCTTTTTAAAGCAAATGTTTGGGAGGCCATTTCAGGGAGGATGCTGCCTGGCCATTTCTTTTTAAAGCAAATGTTTGAATCGGTGTTTCCGTTATCCTCCCAACCCTCTCTCTTGATCTTACTCTCTTTCTCCGCTGCTCCAGGATGACTCCCCCCACCCTTCTCTAGCACTCTGATAAGGAGTGTGCAAGGCTGTAAGCCCTCCCTCAGATCCTAAGTGGAAGGCAAGGAGCTTGCCTGGCTCTGGGGAAGGGAAAAGGGATGCCAGCATTAACACCAGGGACATGAACATCCATTCCAAGCACAGGAGACACGTAAGAAGCCAAACTGTGAGACGCAGACACCAAAGAGATGGATCTTCAACTCAGGCATTGTTTTTGGTCAAGCCTTATTCCTAAATGAGTAAGGGTATATGGGAAAACACTATCTAGTGAACAAAAGTTCACCACAGGGGAGCATTAAAAAGACATAGATATCATGGGAGGCTTCAGTGAAAATTCCTGCAGCATACACCTTTTCAGAAACACAAGGATGAGAAAAACCTGCTTAAAATAATACCATGCTTGATCACGACAACCAAAGACATTTCAAAGCACCGGGATCGGGTCTAATCATTTGTTAGATTAAGGTCGCATACGGGAATTGCTTTTGACCTGACAGTTTTATGCTCCTGAATCAGAAAGCCTAGTGGGGCTTGATCTGTGGATGCCTTTCACAGTGTATTTTCAAACCTATCATTTTCTCCATCAAAGAAAACATAGTCGGAACTCAAAAAGGCATACAGGCAGAGGGAGGGAACAATTTGACAACCCTTGATCCATCTCTGCATCAATTCAGACCAATCCCCATTATCTGAGCTCACTTAGATATTACATATCATTTCATTCTTCCTTTTCATATTTTTAAATTTTCAATATCATTTAGTAACATTATTTCCCCCATGGGAACAAGTGCTACAGGTGCCTTTGGCAATAGAAAGAGAAGTTTTTTTTTCTCCAAATGACCTTTACCCATTCCTAGCAAATTCATAGCTTTATGACAGGTGCCAATACAGTCACAGGCAGATGCAATTTATCTTTGCATGCTGCTTCTCTGTGTGCGCACGGAGCGTTCTTCCCTCCCGTTGTTTGACTTCTTTTAACTCAGCTCTGACCGCTCTAATCACAGTTTGGAATCCACCTGAATTTTCCAGCTGCGGCAGCTGAAAAAGCTGACATCGAGTCACTGAGACCCAACACTGAAAAGGAAATGGTCCCTCTTTATTGGCGGGCACATGAAAAGACGTTGAATGGGAGGATTTTTTTAAGCAAGATGCTGCATGCATGTAACCTCTGCATACTTGAGGGTGACACTGCCTCATCTGCTGGCCATCTCCTCCGTAATTAAAGGCACAGCTTTGAAAGGGAATAGACGCACTTGGTTTTCACAGGAGAGCGTCATTATTCCTGCACTCCAGAGCCCACAATTCTCTATGCCCACTGGCAGAGCATGGGGCCTGCTCATGCAAATCTTTCAGTAGGCTGAGGGGAGTGCTTGGCTTTCTAGCCACATTCTTGCATGAGGGAGAAAAATCTAATTTCATACGATTTGTTTCTTACAGTTCCTATAGCAATAATTGCCTACCTCAGGGTTCTATTATTTGAGTCCTTATAAATGCTGCTTATGAGACAAAAGACCCCTGTGTGGAAGGTGAGAGGAGCACCAGTTGTCTGTTGGAGAAGACTAACACAACGGTCAGTAAGTGATCTTCCTGTGTTCTACATTTTTCCGTTGCTGAGATCCCCCAAACAACTTAGGGCAGGTAAGCGCTCACTCAACTCCTAATTCCAGGCAACAGTTCACCCCCGAGGAAAGTCAGAGCAGGGATTTGAAGACAAGGCTGCTTGCTATTCCACACAGCATCCCCATCCAGCGAAGGAATTAAATTCACAGAGTGGACAAGAGCTACGAAGAATGCTGCTTGCTAACTAGCTTACCGATTGGCTGCTTTCTTATAATCCAGGACCATCGCCAATCATTGGTCAAGATAGTCCCCCACAGACATGCCCAAGGCCATCCGATCTAGTCCACTAACTCCTTAATCGAGGTTTTTCTCTCAAATGATTCTAGGATATGGCAAGTTGACATTTAAAGCTAACTGCACAGAAATCATGTAGCACTTGGGGGTAACCTTGAACGATAAAGGCAAACAGAGCTCAGGCATTTCCAGATTTGGGGCTTAAGATCTGGTTTCTGCTTAGAATTCAGAGCGCGCGGCACCACGGGACCAGAATCTGCCGTCCTCAGGTCTTCAGGAAGTGTCCTTGAAGTCTCCAGTCTTTGGCACTGGAGTCTGTGCACACCCACACCTCTGCATTTCTGGAAGCAGCTGGACCAAAGAGCTGAGTGTGTCAAGTGCACTCTTATTTTCCCTCAAATGTCAATAGGAGTACTGAGAGCATCACAGCCTACGGGATACAGATAGTGTCTTAGCTTTTTCCCTCCTTCTGCTGTGTGGCAAAACACCTTTCAAAAGCAGTTAGAAGGTATCCGAGGTCATGGAGGAGCAGTGGTGGGCAGAGTAGAGGCAGCAGGACTTTAAGCTTCTCTTACATTGCATTTGCAATCAGGAAGCAGAGGGAGAGAGAAATACACACATGTTTACTTCTGCTTTATTCAGCCCAGGATTCCCTGTCTGGGAAATGTTCCTACCCATAGTTAAGGTGGGTCTTCCCTCATCAATTGATGTGGTAAAGAAAATCCCGCAAAGCTTGCTCAGGAGTGAATGGAGAGCCAGTGAAATTGACAGTTAACACTCTCACGGGTGGTGAACGTGATACAGGGGCCTCCAGAACCTGAAGGAACAAAGATTCTTCCTACCCTCACCTGACCATACTTCCTAGGCATCAGGGAGCTCTGACCTTCACTTTGCCGCCCTGCCCCCTTCATCACGGGTGAGACGTGTGTGTACTCGCCAGCCCTTCCTCCTGTAATCTTAGCAGACTGAGAGAATAGCCAGCTATGGATTCCCAAAGCTGGTCTGATTCACCGTTTTTGGTAACATAAGGCGCATCCTTGGCCTAATGGAAAAGTAAGTGTTCTTTGAACGAAAAGAGAGCCAAGAGCAAAAGTGTCAGAGCCAGTGGGCCAGCTGCCGAGGAAAACGCTGTCACGTTCCTCTGTGGGTTTGTCAGCAGGGAAAGCAAGCTCTGTGTTCTGCATGGTGGGCCCACTCTGTGTTTGAATCATGGAAAATGAGACAGCAACACACAAACACACTGAAATAGGTCTGTGCTCTTCTTTCCATGAACAATCTGAGTCTTGATTGCCCTTTTGCAGTGCAAAATGAAGCATGGGGTTTCTGGGAGGTGGAGGAGGAGGAGGAGGGGAAGAAGAAAAAGTACTGGGGCACAGTGGAAAGTTCCTTAAAAGAAGAAGAAAAAAAATGCGCTTCCTCATCTCTTTCTTCATTACAAGCAAGAGGCGCTCATGTCTAAGCACGCTGTTCAAAGCCGAATCTTCCGTGACAAGAATTCTACCACCCGCGTTGCTTATTGTAGACCCCTAGTTACTCTGAGTCTGTATTTTAACGTTATTTCCTTGAATCCCTAAACCCATAAGAAGACGTATCAGCTTATTTGCTATGACGATCTCATTATATCATGCAAAAGCCCCAATTCTGATAAAATTATTTCCTCTTCAATTTAACTTTTATTTTAATCTCCTGCCAGCTGCCTTGAAGCATGTTTGCTGTGAAGTTATAACATAATTTTAGACTGAGTCACTCAGGTACACCGGACAACCCGAACTAATGCTATTCCTAATGTGTCCAATCCCATCCCATCCTATCCCTGTTGCCTGAGTTAAAGGAATGTGTTTGCATTTGAAATAGGCACAAGAAGATGAAAGCCGGTGGGATTAATCTCAGTGTCTGGTTTCTAGGGATGGCAAGGTCCTCTGCATCGAGATGGCTCTCCAATGACCCCGCAGAACTGAACTTTAGAAACCGTAGGAGGCTTTCAGAACCACTGAAAGCCAATGAGGGCATCTGGGCAAGTAAGCACTGTTCCACGGTGTGGTTGGAAACACCTCCTGGGAAATTAAAAAGAAATTTAATTTCTTTCAGACTGGGGCCTGAAGAATTGGTTCGGTGGCAAAGGGTTCCGGCTGCTTTTGCAGAGGACCTGGGTTTGGTTCCCAGCACTCACATGGTGGCTCACAAATGCCTGTAACTCCAGTTTCAGGGGATCTGACACACTTTTCTTGTCTCCATGGTGCATATAGGTACACATAGGCAAACAGTCTCACATAAAACATAAGCAAGGGTTTTTTTCTTTGTTTTTCTTTGTTTGATTGATTTTTTTTTTTTTTTGAAACAAGGTCTCTCTATGCAGTCCTGGCTATTCTGGAACTCCCTGTGTAAATGAGTCTGGCTTTGAGCTACATTGACAAATCTTTAAAACTATAATGAAATCCTGATCTAGGAAATTCCTGAACATCCCTCGAGCTGCACTATTTGAGAGAATGAAGAGAATATACTCATAGCAGATCATTCTTGGACTGTTCAGAATTAACCATGGGGCAAAATGGTTGCCCAGACCGAGTCCTCTGCACTCCTGGTGAGGACTCCAGACTTCTGCCATCTGGAACTGTCTCTCATGCTCACCTTTTCCTCATACCCTTTCTCCCTCCACCCAGAACCTGTTTCAGATGGGTCCACTCACATCCACTGGACACTTCTGTGCTTGTGAGTCCAGCTCTCACCTTTCTCACCCCGCGCCACACAGCGCTCTATACTCTGGCTGATTTCTCTCGCTGCCTGCATTGATGGGAAAGCCCTATTTATCCGTACACATACACTGTACTTAGATGATATTCTCGTATCCTCTCTCCCCTCCCATGGGGCCCTCTTCTCTTCCCTCCTGTGTCCGTGCCTTTTCCATTTGTTTGCATGACTCACCGTATTTAATCAGGGTTGCTCACGTGAGCATGAATGGAGGGCGTATTCACTTGAGCACGGACATCTCGCCAGAGGCTATGCCACTAAGGGTCATGATCCCTGCCCCTGCAGCGAGCATTCACTTCCTCTGTCTCCTCAGGGAGGAGTAGGGTCTTACGGGGAAAGCCCCCCAATATTCCTAGAGATAAAGAAGTAACATCTTGAATTTCACTAACAGAAAGGCTCCGGCAGTGAAAGCAGACTGATTATATTGGAGTTTTGACTGTGTTTGTTCTTGTCTTTTCAGACTCTCCTGGCAGCCAGCTAAATGGCAGGTATGAGGGTCCCATTCACGACAAGGCTTAGGTACACCAGGACAATACAGAGTCAAGGACTCTGACCTTGAATGAAAGAGAAGTAAACGGGAGTGAAGGAGGGGCAGGCATGTTAGGTGAGGTAACTCAAGAGCCAAAGCTATTGGGATTCAAGTGTAAGAGAGACAGAAGTACACAGCATTGCATCGTGGGAAACTCAAGCCCTCCTTTGAAGTTCTGACTGGGGATCCAGAGGCAGGAGGGGGCACCTGGGCTCACAGGTCATTGTAGGCCAGAGCTGAGTGTTTTATTGAAGAGAGGCGATGAGGTAGAAGTAAGGACATTTACTTAACTACATACATCCTTCACACATGCTATCCAGATGGGCAACTTCACCTCAGTGAATCTGGTCAGTGCAAGCCTCCTACAGACACTGAGTATCTACGTATTAGGCTCTACCGTATACCGAAGAGATTTTGTTCTCATCAACAAGACATGGTTGTGGCATCTGAGGGGTCATTGGCTTCTAGTGGGACAGGATAACCATGGATGGACACAAAATTGCCTAAAAGTAGTCAGTTCTTGGGAGACGAACAGGTAAGGGGAGAGGTTGCTGAGTTCAATGGGGTGGTCGGTCAGGAAAGCCTTCTCACAGGCTGGGATCTGGAAGCAGATGTCGCCTGAGAAGAGGGTGGCTACAAGCCTTTCAGGGTGCAGGAGCTGGGGGCCTGGAGTGATGGAGTGGATCCAGGTTTCTGACCCTGGGTTCTACATGCTTGGTGTCTACTGGCATGGCATTTATACAGGACTCCGTAGACACTGACTTTGATGCACCCTGATGCTTAAACTTGGCAGGGAAGGTCTCCAAAGCTTGGCTGGCCATTCTTTACCTCCCCAAATCTGAATTTAGGAAATCAGGTACTCCATGGGATTCCAGTGCTGTGATCCAGATGGCCGAGTGGCACCAGTGTCTGGAAACAGCATCTGCTTTCTTCGCTGGAGGCCAACAGTGCTTTGACTCTCTTTGCGCTGCTGTAAGAGTGAGTGAGGACATCTGTCTGTATCCGCACTGTCTGTATCCACACTGTCTGTATCCACACTGTCTGTATCCACACTGTCTGTATCCACA
>NC_022012.1:8418749-8463871 GCF_000317375.1 Microtus ochrogaster | reverse complement strand
ATCCACACTGTCTGTATCCACACTGTCTGTCTGTATCCACACTGTCTGCATCCACACTGTCTGTCTGTATCCACACTGTCTGTATCCACACTGTCGTCTGTATCCACACTGTCTGTATCCACATGCTTTCTAGTCCTGGTCAGACTCTCCCTATACGAGCATACCTCTTCTGACTGGGTGGGTTCCTGAGAGCCACTCGAGATACCGCATATGCCACCCTCTGGGGAAGAAAAGCCAGGGATGGCAGGCACTCCTGCAGAAGAACCATATTGCAAAACCATGATACTGATTGACTTAGCCTCCCCTGAACTGGAGCGGGACTCTGCCAGCCATAGCACAGTGTACCTTTTCAGTCTTCCATGCTACCCTAACAACATGGCAAGTAGGAGGACCTGGCTTCTGTGTAATTTGGAGACAGGTTTTGTGCTCAACTGCTAAGCTTTCTGGTATTCAGCCATGGGGACATATGGCACTGAACCCTCAGAAGCTGTAGGAAGAATCTGGAAAAATAAAGCAGGTTTCCAAAGTGCTTCACCAAACAACTGGCTCCTCCAGTTTGAATGCATTCTCCTTAGTGGTGTGTGGAACTCATCCTTAGGGATGGCAAAGAGAAAGAGGGTTTCAATGTTTAGGTAATCATCAGCCGTGCTGTCCAACAACTGCTATTTCGAGTGCCTACTAAGTACAAAGTACTGTGGTATCCAATAGAAGGAACACAGAGAAATAACACATTAAAACAACAATCAAGCAAGAGCTAACATTATTTTTAGAGAACAAAGACAAAGGTGTCAACAAGCAGTTAATAAGCAATAATAACTAGAGATAGATTGACCTGATGGCCATTCATTGAGGTATCTGTGTGAAATGGATTGGACCCAAAGGGTGAGGTCTAACCTTTATGGATGGATCACACATGAACAATTTAGGGTAAGCTTTAAGTAAGACAAGATGTGAGAGTTTAGCATTCCTAAGGGAAAAGAGCTTAGAGAGAATGAGGGAAAAGGGAAAAAGAGCAACCGTGAGTAGATTCCAGGCTAGCTTTGCAAGTTCCCTGATTGGGCAGGTTTTCACGGCCTGGCCATGGCTTAGCGTGGCCCCCAGAGAGTGTTGTACTACTGAAGCATCTTCAGTAAGTACCCGAGCCGAGGGAGGAGAGTGGAGGCGTGCACCCAAACTAAAGCATTAAAGAAGCAATGGTACTGTCTGTCTCATCATTGCCTTGGCATTATGTCACCCTTCATATGCAGGAGCCTTAGGATGAAAATGGTCTGAAATTTCCCAGAATCCTACCATACCCTGCTGTCCAGAGTTATCTTTAATCCAAAATGGATAGACTCTGTGATCAATGAGCAACAATAGTTATAATAAGGAGTCTGGTTAAGACCTAAGGAGTAGTTTAGCCTAGGATATCTGTCACCCTTTGCCAGACTTCCATTGTCTTCTGGAATTCCTATGGCTCAAAGGCTTCTATACTACCCTCATTATGCCAAGACATAACTGTGATGGCTAAAAACTGCTTAATTAAAAACCTGGAACTGTGAGGCTCTGTCTCTGTAATAGCAATGTACAGCTGAGTTATGCAGGACCCTCAAATTCAGGAGAACGTGAACAATCACCCCGTGTAAGGCTGTGAACAAGGGGTTTAGGAGAGTACACTACACCAGATACTTCAGGAAGGCAGAGGCTGACTTTGACAGCTCTAAGCTCTGAACTTAGCACACTGCCTAGAATATGAAATAATTCCTTAAGAGTGGCCTGTGAGAGAGCGTATGCCTTTAATCACAGCACTTGGTAGCCGACACAGGCGGATTTCTGGGTTTGAGATCCTGTTCTACAGAGAGAGTTCAAGGGCAGCCCCCGACTACACAGAGAAACTCTCTCTAGAAAAACAACAAACAAAAACAAAACAACAACAAAACAAAACAAAAAAAAAGAGAAAGAAAGGTTTGTTATACCAAGGAAGACATTCAAAGCCTGAAAAGAATAAGGTGCAGGGGTGTGCTCACAAGGAGCCTGGCAAGACAGTGTTTGAGGTTTGCCATGGGTCTGAAATGAAGATATCGAGGTTGGCGCAGTCAAACGTCCTTCTTTTCACGTGGGGCTGGCTGTAGGTAAGTATGTCCGATGCATTTCTGTCATATTTCTGTGTGATCAAGCTGAGCAGAAGAGTTGATGTTCTTCTGACTTGCCTCCTTCAAGGGGCTAATTTGCCTTTCTTCTCTAATAGTTTCTCAACATTTAAAAGATTATAGAACTTTTTATCACTCTAGTAACTTAAAGAAAGATTAATTTTGTAGTTTGCGTGCTTGTGTTTGTCTCTGTGCAGTATGTGGACATGAATGCAGGTGCTGGAGGAGACCAGAAGAGGACACCAGAGCCCCTGGAGGTGGGGTTACAGGACGTTCAAGCTGCTGTGCAGGGTTCTGGGGATGGAACTTGGGTCTTCTGCAGGAGCTTTAAGTGCTGAGTCATCCCTTCAGCCCTTCTCTTGGCCCTGGTACCGTAAGAAACCATTCTCATGCCTTTTGCCGTACTGACTCCCACACTGTTCTGGGGTGTGGGTCAGGACAAAAGAGTATTTCCTAGGCTGGGTGTGGTGAGCACTTGAGGGTTGAAGCATGGAGATCTCAAACCCTGGGACATAGGAACCCAGTCTTAAGATGAAAAAGTAAGAAATAAAAGGAAAAGACAGAACTGCTCCGATCTTAAAGGGAAGAAGAGCCAGGCCCGGGTCATGTTGGCAGAACTTCCCTGACACTGGGAAGATGACGCTTTCTCCAGCTGAGGGGACTGCAGGTGTGGCTTGGGCAGGCTGTGGAAAGGCAGGGGTTGTCTCAGTTTTCCTGTGTGGAACTGGTACAATCGCAAAGTCCTTAGATGTGGAAGCGGGATGCAAGAGAGGCACAGTGAGGTGTGCTGATTCTGAAGATGGCACGGACAGACACCAAGAAGGGCAGGCAGCCTGTGAGAGCAGAAAAAAACCCGGGGACAGATGCCCTTCTAAATGAACCTGAAAGAAAGCCTGCCGACATACTACTGGTAGCTCAGTTACACAGCTATAAGTCAACCACTTGCTAAAAGCCTCACATCAACCAGGTCTGTAAGCTGGACTCAGAGTCCAGGAAAGTCAGGTACTGGTGGGCGGTGAGCTTTTTCTTGTTTTCACCTTTACTTGGCTTCTTTTGATAGAGTTCCTCTGTGCAGCTTGGCTTGGCTTGAACTCAGAACCACCTGCCTCAAGATTCCCCCAGTGTGGGACCACAGGCAATTGTGCAGCTTGGCTTGGCTTGAACTCAGAACCACCTGCCTCAAGATTCCCCCAGTGCTGGGACCACAGGCAATTGCCAGCACGCCTAGCCCAGTTGGGTCTTTCTCATGATGGACCCCTTTTGCTGAAACTGACTTGTGTCCTAAACACATTCCTGTCTCTTTTACGGGACCCTGTGCGCTTCCTTCAAGTCCACTACAGTCTGTAGTGCTGTCATTTGTCTATCGGTTACATCCGTCCTGACCAGAATGTAAGTTCTCTGAGAAGACACAGGTCCTGAATGTGATCGCCATGCAGTCCCTACTGCTTATAACACCGCCTGGCAAACAGAAAGTGTCCCCATTTTCCAAAAGACTCCCACCTTTTGAGGATACTGCAGCTGAGTGAAACCAGAGATGCTGGCCGAGTGTCTGTGCAGACCTTAAAGACTGGATGCAAGATGGAAAAGGGCTGCACCAGTCCCCAACACAGTTTCTTCTCCCCAGCTTCCGTGTGAAGCAGAAGCCCAGGTCCCTGCGGAGTCCATCACCTAGATATCCGACTCCTCCCGTCTCTGTTTCAACAAGCCTGCCTCCCGGCCCCTTAAGCACTTTGTTTCCATTCTGCATCTAATTGCTTTTGGATAATTATATCATTAACTCTTTGTAATGAATAATAAAAAATAAATCACATTTGCGGGAAGCTGTGAAGCGAGATGCCCGAGCGAGCAATTTTCAGCTCCTTTCCTTCCTCTTTGTCCTCACTCCTGCCTTCCTGCAGCCCTCAGAGTTGGAATGCCCGCCAAGTGGGGACACAGAACACGGATATTTAATGTGTCCCTGGGTGACAATGATCGGTGAGGTTTGGAAATCACTGACCTAGAGGATCGGATCCGCAGAGGCTGACAGAGAAGTTGGAGGGTGAGTGTAGACAATCTACAAAGCACTCATGCTGACCTAGCGCCTGCCTCTGAACTGCTCAAGGGAGAGAGCGTCCTCCCTTCAGTAACTCTAGCACTGCTGCTGTGATTTAGAATCCATGAGATGGGAAGAGACACCCAGGAGGGGGCTGCCGGAGTCAGGAGAGAGGGAAGGAGCGCGTGGATGTCAGTCTAGATCTCAGGCCAATTTCTAGAAGGAACAAGTAAAAGAAAGGTTCCCACAGCTGTGTCACCCTGGACCCAAATCACAGGTCCCTCTACACTAGCTCTGTAGAGACCCCAAATCCTCTTTAGGGTCCTGGGACAAGCTGCCTTCCCAAATTGCCCCCAGATCATGAGAGGATCATATCCCTGAGCATGGAAGGGAGTCTCAGGGGTCTCAGGGTTTGACCAGGAATAAGCAGACTTCAGGAGCATCAGCGTGCTTGCAGTGTGTTTCTGATGATGCATAGAGAATGCTCAATACTCTATCAATTATGAATTGAACTCCCTGCCACAAGGCAAACCATTAACAGTTTTCCTTTATGAATGGGAAAGAAGACCTTGGGTTAGAGCGGGGTGTATTGCTAGCTGAGGGTAAAAGCACTTAGCAGGGACATACGCAGGTGTGTTGTTGTATGAAATTTCCTGTGAAAATGTTCCAAAGAAGCATTGCCTTATCTTTTCATCTTATTTCAAGTCCAAATTTCAGCCTCTCAGATAGTCTCTTGTCATTCATAATGCGCTCGTCCAGTTTAGTTATGACGGCGGCCTTCACTTTACACACTGAGGATTCTTCAGAAAAGACACAGAAGTAAGAAGGGAAACAGAGGCACCCTTTGCCTTGTGCTCATTTTATATTTACATCTTAAAGCATTTGACTGACTTGAAAGTGATCCATCCATCTGCAGAAACTACTGCCCTGGGGCCCATCTGGACAAGCATGGCATTTCTACAGACATGGGCGCAGCCTTGCTTTGACCTCCGACTTACCCATCTTTCTGCATTCTAAGATGCAATTCTCTACCAAAGAGGAAGAAAACCTATGGGGCTTCTGCTCTTCCTCTTTCGTTCTCTTTGCTCTGTAGTCAATGCTTAACTCTACATGAGTGTCCTCAGCTTCTAGAAGCAGCTTGAAAAGGGAGAGAAGCAAACGAGACCAAGAAGACGGCCACATGAGAAAGGATGTAGGTCAAACTCAGACCCTTGTGGGTTGATGAGTGTGAGTTTTGTTTTCTTTGCAAAGAAAACATAAGCATTCAGTCCTAAGAACCCTATCTCCCAGACTTCAGTAAACCATCACATCTGTAGGCTTGATTTCTCACAAAGGATCCTGTGAAATCCAAGACAGCAAATTGGAATTCTCGCAGTGCCAAGGGAAAGGACGCCCAGGTTCCAGCTAGAAGGAAAGAGGACATTTACTCTGTTCTTTGCATGCTCACACTCAGAAAGCCCCAAGTCAGTGAAACGCGAGCCACCTCAGCCAGGACAGGGGGAACCAGAGCCTCAGACTTGAATTATGCATAGTGAGACCAACCATGGCACCCCAGCAGCCTCAGCAGGGCCTACGGCCACTCACTGGCCTGCCCGGCTTGATGAGCGAGAACTTCTGATCCAGGTCATTCAGAGACCTGAGCTGACCCACAGACTAGCTGAATTCATCCTTTTAAAATCACTCACTGCTAAGGAGCTTGCCTTCTATTCTTGGACACACGTGTGCACAAGGACAATCAAGGAAGATTTTGATGTCCAAGATGGTGAGATGCCCATTTCTGACTTTCACGCTCTCTTACTGACCTCAAGGCTGGAAGTAAACCCGCTCTGAGTTTACTCCCTCCACGCCAGTGGCAGTAGTTGTCCTCAGCTTCCGAGCCTCCCCATGAGTCATGCACAGCTGCATCGCCCAAAGGCACTAAGAGAGTTTGCCTGAGTGCTATACATGTTCAGGGGACACGGAAAGTCTTCTGGTGATCATGTGTCTGCTGGCCTCTGCACTTGGCTGAGCTCCTCTGGGGTTGGGTGTTTCCCATGCCCTCAGTACCTCACACATTTCCTGGTAAAAGTAAGAATTTAGCAATGTTCTGCAGACCAGGAGCAGAATTTACCACTTGGCTGGGACATTTTAAGTATCCCACATCTGCCTAGTTTTGTGACCATGGTGGTACCTCCTTATGTGCTTATGACTGCCATCCTGTAGAGGGGAGACTGGATTTTGATATCATGTTATTGATATCAGAATTGGGCCATAGTAAGGCTTGTAACGGTGACTCAAGATTCTCTCCAAAACCACTAGGTTTAAAGGGCAGGTAAGGAAGAGTCACTGTGATGTTTATGAACAAGAAACTTATCTGTGCTGAGAAGCAGTGTGTAAACTTGGGGAAGGGATGGAGGATACCCCAGGCTTCACAGGCAGACACGGATTAGGAGTAATCTCACCAAGTGTCACAATTCAGATGTGACTGCTGTAATTCTGTAGGTCACTGATTTCTTTCCCATCCAAGGCCAAGTACCCACCTTCCTGTCCCCCAGCCCCTGTATTCCTGTGCTGACCCTGAGCTAGGGTGGGAGACAGGGTGAAGGAGGAGTGTATAAACCAGTAATCACGCTGTAGGGGCCTCCACACAGGATCGCCTTAGAAGACTGGAAAGAAAGCCCAACATTGGCTTTGTCCTCATCTCCTAGGGAATGAATCCTAGGTTGTTCATCCGGAAAACGTTCATCATAATACCTGCTTTACTCGGCACATACGGTTAGGCTGTTTTACGTGTTTACTGAGATACATTTTAAGGCAAAACTCTTAAGAGGTGGAAATATGCCACCCACGAGAGTCCATTTCCTTTCTCCTTATCACCATCAGTCTTGTCCAAACTCCAAAAGCAGGGAGGGAAGAGGGAAAAGGAGATGGAAAGAGAGAGTGTGAGCACTCACGTGTGTGCACACACACTGGTAGGACATGATACAAAGGGAGGTGAAAGGTCACAGGCCACAGGGGGTCATGAAGCACCAGAAACTCCATGCAGGACTCCTGAAGTGTCAAGTTTTCTCAGAAACTCTCAGTGTTGGGCTTCTTTCCCGTCTCTAGTTCCTGGAAGAACAGGTGATGGGGGCATTAACCAGCACCTTCAGCCACCTTCACGGGAGTCCCAGCTCCTGATTTTATTAATGCCTCTTGATAAAGCATTCTGCTTGAGGCCATTAAGCTACCACTTAGGAAATGATGGTCTCCAGCTTTGCTGGAGGGGGATAATAATTTGCCCTTAAATGACCCTGAAAGTTCACTCTTCACACAGATTCCTAGACACAGAGTCATGGAGACAACCACGGAGAGAGGATCAGGGACGAGCCCAGACAGACTTCATGGCTGTTTAAGTCCCTCACTTGTGTATGGCGAGCATTAGGCGCTGAAGTCTCGGCCTCACTGTGGAGAGCATGGTGTCTCAGGTCATCTTGCCATCTGCAGACCTACCTCTGGGGCATTGTTAAGGGAAGGGACAGGACAAGAGATGTCAACCCTGGCATGATGGGTGGCTGTGACCGGGGAATGCTTTGACCCTCGCTAGACCAATGTACTCACTTTCCAGGCCATGTCTGCAGGTGGGGAGATGAGTTCTATAAGATCTACGCTGGGCTGTCACTCACATGGAAAAGAATCTTTAGCGCATGGATGTGCTTTGGCTGCTCTGCGCGTCAGGAGCAGTTTGTGTTAGTTATGCCCCAGCAGGTCTCAGCTCGTCACTAGTGGTGAAACCTGAAGCAGTGTATGAAGGTTCTCCGGAGAAGACCGTGCCTATATATAGCCCAGAATGGCTTTTTGTACCACATTAGACCCACTAATAATATGAGTCCCTGGAGCTTGGGTCACTGGTGGGTATAAGACCCCAGTGTGGGTGCCGAGGGTGGAATTTGGGTTCTAGGCAAGAGCAGCATGCACTTCTAAGCACCAAGCCATAAGTCTAGGCATGAGATTTTGTTTTAGAACAAAAATTAAAGATGGCTTCAGGCAGAATATTGTGTTTGAGAGAGACCAAAGATGAGAAGGACAAGCTTTTCAAATGGGCTAGAATACAATCAATCTAAATAGATATTAACTCACTAATCATCATGGAACGTGTCTCGTGGGCAGGGTGGCCTGGATGCAGTGGGAAGGGCGCAGACCAGACATGGTTCCTCCACTAAGATCTAAAGGTCTCACTATGGTACATTTGGTGTGGAATCAGCATTGCCGCAAAGTCCTAGCGCCAGTGTTTGAGGAAGCAATAGAGTCTGTGCTTTCAGAAGAACCTCCCTGGAAAGATGCCATTCCAATGGAGCCTGAAGGATTCCAACATGAGAAATGGCTGAAGAGTAGATCAGGGTAAAGGATGGACACCAGCAGACTCATGAAGGAGCACAGGCCCTGGTCTTCTGTGAGGATCAGAGAGATGGGATTACAGGTGTATGGCTTTTACACCGTAGGACGAGATCGCCAGAGAGATGACCACACCTAAACACCAGTGGACATTCTGTGGAGGCTGAGTAGCAGCTGAGAAGCGACTGAGCTTGGCAAGGGTATGTGAGGGCACGGACTCCCGCTCTAGCAGAAGGTAGATGAAAGCAAAGTCTGGGGCAGTACAGCCAGCTGGTCATGGCAGGCTTGGTGGCTGTGGCTACTCACAGCCCATGTCCTAGCCTTACTCAGTGTTCCCCTCTGCCAAAGAGGGGATTGTAACCACCATTTTACTCACTCTTTTTCAAAGTTAGCCCTGACAGGTACCAAGTGCTGCTGGGCAAAAGTGTCTAAATGGTGGTACTTGGTTTCTCTTTTTCTGTTTAAAGTGTAAAAAGGTGAGGGGTTTTGAACAGTACACAGAAATTCATGCTAACGGATCAAAGAGCCTGCATGTTAAGGCCGCAGGTCTCCCTGTGAGGTGCCATTTCAGTGACTGCCCTGTGAACAGAAAGTCTCTTCTGTAGAACCCAGTGGACTGGCGTTGTTTTCACATGGGCTTTGCATGGCGTGTTCATAGCTGAGATGGAAAGTTGCCATAGTTACCTGGGCAAACTCTTAAACAGAACAATCACGGCTGAATTCTCTCTACCAAGGTCAACTAGACATTTCCAATCACTGCCAAACAATTTGCTGCCCCCAGTGCAAGTTAATGAAATTACTCAAAGAAGTTGAAAATCAGGTTAATGTGGACACACGTGGAGTATGTTTATATAACCCGCTGTTCACGAGTGGATGCTACCCGCAGAAGACTCGGCGATATGAGAAGGCATCTGGAAGGAAGGTTTGGAGTAGCAGCCCATTTGGGGCTTGGCGCCGCCCGCCGCCTTCCAATCCAGCCCATCATTAACAGCTTCTGTCGAGCTGTTCCTCCTGCAGGGGCTGTAAAATCAGACCAGGCCTCCCTCAATATAAACTTCCTTTTTCGATCGACTGTTCTTACTGACTTCCCATCTCAGGGGCCCCGTGTTTCCATCGGAAGCGTTTATCCTGAGAGCAGTGCAGGCTGCTTGCATTAGAGTAGTTCAGGAATAGGGAGAAGGCAGACACTATCACATGACATCAACCTTAGCTCAGAGAATGTGGAGTCTATGCAGGCCACCTGGAGTGCTGCTTGACCAGACTTTGATCCAACAGGTGTGGGCTGAGGCAGCTAGGCTGATTCTAAAGCTTCCACAGGCTTTCCCAGCTGCTGGCCCACAGAGTGTGCCCCAAACAGCCAAGTCCCAGTTGATCTCATCTGTCTGCTGGAGTCCCCGTTCACACCACTCTGGCCTGTGCTTGAGCACATTTGGCCTTTCTTGTTAACATGTTAAGAGTTTGGAAAGGCAGTCTTCCCCGCTCAGGCCCACCAACATGTAACGTCAGGGTCAGGTTAGGCTTCAAACCCTGGACAAATGACAAGGTGCCTATTTAACATATCAAAGCAGACCTGGCTGCCATATTCTCCCAGCATACCTTAGTCCCTCCCTGCTACAGGGTAGAGATTGCAGCACACCCTGCCCACTACATACCCTAAATTTCTCCAGCCCAGGGGCTGGGTTGCTCTTCCCCCAGCTGCCATTCCTTATATAATCCAGCCATTTTTGGTTACTTGCTCTTTTGGCTTCCTGGCTCCTATGCCTGGTTCCCCTCGCTCCCCTCTCCTCTCCCCTCCCACCTCTCTCACATGGCCTCATGTCCATTCTGGACTCTCTCGGATGTCCCTGCCTCTGGCTGTGCTCTCCTACATGTCTACAGTAAGATTCCTCCTCCACCTTACCTAGGAGCGGCCGCGTCCTTTCCTTTCTGGTTTCTGTTTTTCATTTTCTCAGCATCTTTTGAAGAACCACACTTACACTTTGCAATGATGGCAGACTGAGCAGACTAGCCAACAGTGCACAGGGGACGTTTGGAGAGAGGTAAGTGTTTCATCCCATATCTAGACAGCCTTGATCTTTGGCCCGTAAAAACTGTTGGACACAACTTTGTTGAATGAATTGAATTAAGGCAACAGGGTAGATGTCTTGCTTCTAAAGTTCTCCTGATAAAATATCAATGAATAGTTTAAGATTCTAGAAATATTTAATTGCTTTGAAAATCATACTTATTATATATTGAAGTCAGCCAAACTGTTGTCCAAATATTATGACCTCCCAATTTCACTGTGTGTAAATCAATCTCTACTTAGTCCCCTCAAATTGCACTTGGCATGTCATTACTCGAGAGCATAAACATTTTACTACTGTGTTCCTGCGAACGGCGGCTGCCTGCTACCAAACCAGTCAGGAGTGTCTTTACCTCCTCTCGGGAGGAGGGGTACATAGATATGGTACTATGGAAAGTCATGAATTCCACCGACTACTAACTATTTCCTCCTTTGCCACTCAGGACCTAGGAGAATCAACAGCAACCATTCTTTTCTGTTGAATTTTAGACCTCTGCAGCCCCGGGGGTTACTAGGCTGTCTGGTTAAATAACTGTGGGCACTTACAGAACAGCAAATATACACTGAAAACTATGAGTGTGTTTTATCTCCTCTTCACGTCTGTGCATACTAGTTATCACCGGGCTTTAAAGAGGAGGCGATGGAGGCTTAGTGATGCTTGTTTTCTTAGCTACTGGGTGGCAAAGGTGAGGTTTTTCTATTTATTTTATTTTTAACTTTTTGGAATTGTCATCAATACCTGATGATATTTTCGTATTAAGAACAGAAATATAGCTGGAAATCAGGAGATAACAGAATGAGCGTAAGTAAAGGGCCGCGCCGTTCATGATTCCTGGAACGTTTTCTCCCTTAGAAATGGCCTTGCTTTTTCCCTAACTGGGGAGGAGGACCCTTTGGGCTCTCTGCTGAGCTCTTCTCCCTGATGTCCACCACCCCCGAATAGGGCAGTCTGCTCTCAGTAACACTGCTTTCTTTCTTTGGTACCCGAGGCTGAGGTTGGGCGGTGGTCTCCGACTGTAACTCAGGGCTTTCTGACCCCAGTGAGTGGAAATGGCATTTTCCTGGCTCGTCTGTCACAGTGCTCTAGAGAACCACCCGCCTGGGATCTGGGGCTGTATATGATGTAGCAGAGGACAGCCTTGAACTTCTTATCCTCCTGCTTCTACCTCTCAGTAAAGAATTACAGGTGTGTGCTACCATGCCCAGGTTATAGAGTGCTGGATATCAAATTCAGGGCTTCATACACACAAGGCCTGGCCACAAACATAGCTATCCTGTTGGATCCGCCTGGCCCCCGTGGGGTTAGGTAATGCAGCACTGAAGAGTGTTGTTGTTGTTGCTGTTGATTTTTTTTCCAAGAAGGGGTCTCACTAAATTGCAGGAGCTGAACTCACTCTGTAGATCAGGCTGGCCTCAAACTTGCAGAGATTGGCCTCCTCCTGCCTCCTCAGTGCTGGGATTAAAGGTGTGATGGAGAGGTTCTGTGTCACCAGCTACCTATCTGCTCCCTCTCTGACTTAGAACAGGGAGCCGTGTTAACTGCACCACAGCAACCACACACTGCCTGACGCCCACTGAAGAGAAGCGCAGACCCTGAGTCCGGTCATGTCGTTGTCACAGATGTGAGAACTACAACTGCACTAAATTTTGGTAGCTAATCTTATAAACTGAGAACTGATGTGGGACCGAGGCGTCACTGAACTCACTCATCTGTGGCATCTAAGCACACCTCGGAGTCAATTGTCTGACCTAGCGTGGGAAGAGGTAAGGGACTTACAAACAGACAAATCTTTTAAAGAATACAATCTAAGCGGACTCTGTCAAGGCAGTCGTGCTTTTCCTCACCTCCAGATCCTTTCTCCTTGCAGAACGAGCCCTATAATTGCTCTGATTCAGCACTTTCCTTTGACGGATATAGTTACATGTGTATGTGCAAGTCACACATGCTTACATAAACAACGGACAAGAAATTAAATACCTAAACATGTCTCTGATCCTGCAGAAATCACAAACGTCCGGTTGGCGTCTCATCCTAAAAGAAACCCTCTCTCCTTCAGCTCATCCTGGTGGTGCTTCTCCCACCCGCACTGTGCTCCTCCTTCAGCTCATTGTGGTTGTGCTCCTCCCACTCACACTGTGCTCCTCCTTCAGCCCATCTTGGTGGTGCTCCTCCCACCTGCACTGTGCCTCCCCTTCAGCTCATCCTGGTGGTGCTCCTCCCACTCACACTGTGCTCCCCCTTCAGCTCCTCCTGGTGGTACTCCTCCCACCCACACTGTGCTCCTCCCACCCGCACTGTGCTCCTCCCACCCGCACTGTGCTCCTCCCACCCGCACTGTGCTCCTGCTTCAGCTCATTGTGGTTGTGCTCCTCCCACTCACACTGTGCTCCCCCTTCAGCTCCTCCTGGTGGTGCTCCTCCCACTCACACTGTGCTCCCCCTTCAGCTCCTCCTGGTGGTACTCCTCCCACCCGCACTGTGCTCCTCCCACCCGCACTGTGCTCCTGCGCATTTACTTAAGAGCTTTTAGCTCACCCTCTTATTTCCAGCTTTTACATCGAAAGTTGGCAATTTTTAAAGTTTCAGAGTTTATGAGCTACTTCGGGAATAGTAAGTATTTATTTAGCTTTCACACAGGAAAACGTAGGATTTGATTTTCCTCTGATAGATGACACAGTTCATTTTCTCCTGATAACGGGACATTTAAGAATGCTTGAGAGTACACGTTCTACTCCGTTTCCTGTGACCGACTTTACACTTACTTCAGAGCTGACTTTTCACTGGGGTCAGAATCCGTGTTGCTAAGACCTTGCCGAGGGGAGGAGCCAGTCGGTGTGGTGGTATAAAATAGCCTTGCGTGCTTCATTCACTGAGCCCTGAACACCTTTGAGGGTTGCTCATTTCTGGGGATGCCCTGGCAGACCGAGTGAACTGTCTGCCAAGCGTCACATGTGACTAACGCCACCCTGTTATTTTTTTCCGCTGCTGTTTTTAAAAGTGCCACTGGGGAGGCTTAGCTACAACAATTTCCTTCCAGGACGGACAGTTTTCCATGAGTTCAGGCAGGCCGCAACATAGATCTCGAATACACAAAAACTTCTATGTGGAAACTGACTTCAAAGGGGAGAAAATTCATCTGCTTAATATCAGAGGAAATCATACAAATTAGGAATAAAATGCAAACCAGTGAGATGTGAAATGATCGAGCTATTCCTCTTCACCAGAAGCAGAATTAAGGTTACCTTGCATTTGCTTGGTTATGGAGGGAGCTAGAAGCCTTTACCATACACACTGTCCTTTCTGGCCTTTGTTTAAAGTTCTGATTCTCAAGACTGAAATTTCCTACTCTCTCTAACATCCCTGGACCCAAAAAAGCACATTCAAATGTTTTAGGAAATGCTTTAGTGAACATCTAATTCTCTTCTCTACTCAGCCAAGCCCCTGAATAGAGGCCCAAGTTTGCTTCTGTCTGCACAGTTTGAGAACTGTAAGACACATTCTCTGGGAGCCAGAAAGAGTTCCCTCACATGGCCTAGGCTTTGGAATTCCTTTGTTTCCTGCTTCTTAGATGAAAGAAGATTAACAAGTGTTGTGTTGTTAGCAGACTCATTGGCCATTCAAGCACCATTTTAATGTACCATGAATGAATGCAGAGAGAGAGAGAGAGAGAGAGAGAGAGAGAGAGAGAGAGAGAGAGAGAGAGAGAGGGAGGGAGAGGCAGAGAGAAGAGATGGAAGAAAGGCAGTGGGGGAATGGGCAAAGTGTACACTTATGGTCAATATTAATCACCTGAATGGGGAATAGTATTAAGAACAAACTATAAAATTTCAAGGTTGGCAAAATGACTCATCATTTAAGAACACATGCTCTTGCAGAGGACCTGAGTCCCATTGCCAGCACCCACAGGACTGCTTACAACAGCCTGTAACACCACCCAGAAGATCCAATGCTCTTTTCTGGTCTCTGAGTATGCTAGGCATGCAGGCGGTGCACAAACCTATACACAGGCATCCACATGCACCCATAAAACCAATAGATCTCTAATACAAGAACTGCATTGGTCCTAATGCTCTTTAATACTAAAATCGAAAGGCACTCTCTTCCCGGGAATTCAGCATTCCCTTTTCCCTCAGCCCCCAGCATTCCAGCTCATCAGCAACAGGGTCTTTATGACTGCCAGGCTGTTCGCTCTCTGACATCTTACTTTAAATAGACTAGTTAGGGAATGGCTATGGCAACTGTGGCCAACCTGGAAATACTAAACCCTCCATACATCTCTACTAAGAAAATAAGAGTCTTCTTTTCGTGTGACTTCAGAACACTTGTGTAGCCAAATAGGCACATTCCAAGTGGCTAAGTGAAACAAAGGATGAAAAAGCAAACACCAAAACTCTGAATCTGTATTCCATTGAACACCAGGGACATCTGTGTTCCCAGCTCCCTGGAAACATGTTTCTCTGTCAAGCCGTGCAAGCACTGACTTCCACACAGCCACCTGAGCTCATGTTAGGGTCCCTGCATGGGATCTTGTTGAACGGCTGTGGTCGAGGAAGTTATCTATGGGTCTGTAAAAGAGGGCACACAATGGCAGCTCCTTGTCTTGTGTTCAGCCTGCTCAGGAAATTTATGGAAAGCCATTGCTGAGTGCTCAGCTTTTAATGGCTGCTAATGGGAGGTGTGGTTGCTCTCTTCTTGATTGCCCTACCCCTAAGTGGGCAGCCAGCATCCAGGAGAAGATGAGGGCGGGCGACTGGTGAACAGTGCTTTCTAGGAGACCTACCGTAACATAGGTACATAATATACTCTCACGGGAGCCAAAAGAATCTCTGAACCACAGTCCAAGAAGGGCCTCAAAAAGTATTTCCCTTAGACCAGAAAAGTATGTGAATCCTTTAACCATGAATCTACGTAAACTGTCATAAAATTATTTATTTGTTTGTTTAATGTGTGTGTGCATGTGTGTGGGTATGTGTGTGGGTATGTGTGTATGTGTGCATGCATGTGTGTGCACGTGTGTGCACATGTGTGTGAGTGTGTGCATGCATATGTGTGCGTGTGTATGTGCATGTATGTGTGTGGGTGTCCACACACCTGAGTGTCTATGTATATGCACTACTTGCATTCAGGTGTCCACAGAGGCCAGAAGAAGGCACAGACTTCCCTGGATCTGGAACTCTAGGTGGTTGTTAGCCAGATGTAGGTGCTGGGAACCAACCCTAAATCTTCCGCAAGCACAGCAAGCACGCTCAACTGCTGAGCTCCTTTTTCAGCCCCCGCTGGAACCTTCATCCTATCTCAGCGCTCTGTTTGTCTGACTGTGTCCCTTACCTGCTCTCAAAAACATGAAGTAAGAAGACTATCCTCTGCAATAAATGCTGCTAGCAAAAGAGGTCACAGCCCATTCTAAAATGCAAATTAAACTTTCTTCAGCCTTTTAAAAATGTGACACTTATACCTTTTCACATGGTGAATTCCAATATTCTTGAAAATCGTTCTTTAAAAGTTTTGCAACTTTCAGAATCTAGGATGTTACTTGATGCTTATTCTCTTATAAGGAATATATGTCCAACCCTTGTGCTAATAACACTATTCTCCATGTATGATCTAGCTTCTGTTCTGTTGCTTTAAGAAAACACTGACTCAGAGCAACCTAGGGGAAGCCAGGGCTCATTTAATCCTACAGGTTAGAGTTCAACTGTAAAAGTTTAAGGAACTCAAGGAAGGAGCTTGAAGGCAGGCCTGCTTGCTATTCCTCACACAGTATCACCTCTGAAAAAGGAACTTATTTGTAGCTAAAGAAATACAGGAGGAACCATAAAGGATGTTTGCTATAAGATCAGTTGCTGGAAGACCAGTTTATACTCGGGTAGCTTTCTTATACAGCTCAGAACAATCTGCCTAGGTATGTCATTGCCCACAGTGGGCCAGGCCCTCTTACATAAGCAAGACAACATCCACACAGACATAGTCATAATCTACACAGTTCCTTTCGAGGCCAGTGGTTCTCAACCTGTGTGTCTCAACCCCTTTGGGGGTCAAATGAATCATTCTCAGGGGTCTAATATCAGATATCCTGTGTATCAGATATTCATGTTATGATTCATAACTGAAGTAGCAATGAAATAATTTAGTGGTTGGGGGTCGCCACACCATGAGGAACTGTATCAAAGGGTCCCAGCGTTAGGAAGGTTGAGAAGCACTGCTCTGGGCGGTGACAATTAAAACTAACCAAGACAGCACGCGCATTTGCTATCAACAACACAACTCCATATAGATATCATATTTATTAGACCACTTAGGTTCACATAACTCATCTAGCGACTAGCACTTCTGTAAATATTGGACTCAAAGTGTTTCCTTTCTCTTGGGTGTCTGAGGAAGATTTAAAAAAGTTTTCCAACCACATGATACTCTTTGTCAAGAACCACAAGACTTTTGATCCATGAAAAAGGTGACTTGACATCTGGGAACCCAATTCCTCTTGATACTTCTTCTTATCACTACATAATTATTTATTGTTTTCTTTATATTAGGGGAGAGCCCAGAGAGTGATTTCTCAGAATCACACCGGATGACGGCAGCGACTAAAATAATGCCAACTACGCAAGCAGAAGCAGACACGGAGAAGGCCTTGATCCTCTTTCCTGTCGCCTGTTCCCACTCTTTCCACCCACATCGACTCTACAATGCAATAGAGACCTGGGAATGTGGGCAGGTAATGACTGCATAATTCTATAATTTGAAAATGAAAACCCATTGAATTAGGGGAGCTGTAGAAAGCTTGAAAAACCTTGAGAACAACATGTCCCTGGACCTCAGTCAGGGGCTCTGAAGCCTATCATGGCTGATGCTTCATCTTCTTTATGTGCCTAATTGCTTCCTGATTCCACAGATGACTTCATCGCACTTTATTTTCTTTGGTTTTGTTACAAGGGCCTGGGCATTGGCATGGTTTATCTGGGCCTCCATCAGACTGCTGGTACACTAAAAAGCCAGGATGGAGAGAAAAAGTAAGCATCTATTCTGTTAGTAACAATTGATTTCCAGATTCCTGCTTTGGGCTGATTTTACCACTGTTGAGAAGTTTGTGTTTTCTTCTTAGTTATTCAGTCCTCAAAAAGCTTAAAACCAGCCCAGGTAAGGGGCAAGCATGATGCTGGGAAGTTACGATCACCACTTCTGATGAGGAACAGCAGAAAACAAGAGTTTGGGTTTTCCTGGAATTTTCTTGACTTTTTGTAGTTTGAGTTTTTGAGACAGAGTCTCATTTACTCTGTCACTATGTAGGTCGTCTGGCCTGAACCTAACTCCTCCATATGGCTGCTGGTGCCGAGAACTACCACAGAAACGCTGAGAGAGCTGCATTTCCACTCTGGTGGCTGGCCACTTTCACTACTCAAGATCCACACACGTTCATACGCAGAGTCCAGAGCCTGCCTAGACAGTGACAGCCAAAACTGGTCAAACCTGAGGGCTAAAGAGGTCAAATGAACTTGACTACTCCATGAAAGGCCACCCTAGGGATTATTGCTTTGGGACACACTGTTCAGGATGTCTGACTCAGAACTAGTGCTTACAGATGCAACAGATGAAAATACGGAGTGCCCAGCAAAATTCAAATTCCAGAGAAAGGAACCATGCAAAGTTTAGCGCAATTTTACCATGATATTGATGATTTGTAAGTTTATGGTCAGTTACCGAACAATTGGAACTAATGCTAATATTTGGAAATACGGGGTAATAGCAACAACATTATCACCTGGTGGGTACTTAGCTTTGGGTTAATATGTGATGTTTTTAAAATATAAGTATGTATCATAAAATATTTGTGACATTCATGCATGAACAACAACAAATCTTTGTTATCTGTAAGGTGTTCAAGTTTAATGGCATGCCCTGCTTTTATTTGACAGCCATGCCAGGAGACTAAGCATCTCTCTGAAAGCACAAGGGGATAAATTTGTCTATGAGTGGACAGGCTCCCCCCACACCCTTCATTCTATAGAAGAAGCTCTTGGTGGAATTTTGATTGTGCTTACCCTCGGCATGGGGCTGACTTAAGAAAACCAGATGGGCCAGAGGAACCCATGACAATCCATTTAAAGGGGAGGGGCAAACAACACTCCCAGAGGAATCTTACTCCTTGAGAAGAGGATCAGGGTACAGTCTGAGACACTACGGTAGAGAAAGGAAAACACAGTGACCTTAGCCTTCATTCTGTCTTTTTTCTCACTGTCTAAGGGCCATGTCTGATTCTTGAATTAGGAGTCATGGTCCAAGGTCACTGAGGAAAAAATAAGCAAATAAACACAATCAGGAAGGATTGGAACTTGGGGCTTCAGCAGGGGGCCTGGAGAGTCTCTTGACATTAGTGGGCACAAAAGCATTATCAACAGGGGTGCCTCTGTAGGTGAAGGCTGGGGCTACCATTGCATCAACCTCCAGCAGGGTATAAGGAAGCTGTACAGTGTGATGGGAAAATTGAGACAGCTAGCCTGAAGAGATATTCATTTAATAAACATTTACTCAAGACCTACCTCATAGGCATGTATGTGGGCCTGGCAGTGAAAAGATGCCATTGAGAACCTGACATTAGGTATCTCATGGTCCACATGGGAAACTTACAAACATGTAACCAGTGAGACAGGATTGGGGTGTCCAGCACACAGGACAGTTACCTGCCTCCTCGTTGTCATGCTGGGTAGGTTTCTTGGAGTGATGACTTCTATGCTGCAGAGGACACATACGATAAATCAAAGGTAAAGTCTTTCCCTACTTTCATGTCTCTTGCTGTTATAAAGTGCTCTGGCAACAAACAGGTCATCATTTCTGAGCAGTCATAGCATCAGGGCTTAAGTTCGCTGGTCATACACATCCACAGTCAAGGAGAGGAGAGATGAAAGCACGCATGCTCATTCTCTCCCTCCCTTGTCTCCACTCCCCCGGAGTTTAAGGCCCTCTGCCCACACACTTGCCCACAACCAAGTTGATGTAGACAGTCTCTCACTGGGACTCCTCCCAAGAGATTCTATGCTGTGTCAAGTTTAAAGTGCTAGCCATCACATATGAAATTCCCCTACATATTTTCTTTTTTAATTAGTAAGTTAGTTCATTTTGTGTGTATTTATGTTGTTTTGTCTGTGTTATGAGATATGTTCCTGGTGCCTGCAGAGGCCAGAAGAAGCACGGGATTCCTCGGGACTGGAGTTACAGAGGACCGTGAGCTGCCATGTGGGAGCTGGTAATCAAAGTCAGGTCTTCTGCAAGAGCAACAAGTGCTCTTAGCTGCTGAGCCATCTCTCCAATCCCATCCCCTAGAGAATTTCTAGTACCCCTGGGAGAAATCTGAGGAGGCTGGAGTGGCCACAAGCATGGTGAGACCGTTAGGGAAGCCTGACCTATGAAAGTCGTCTCCACGCCCTGTTGTTCATTTGCCTTGTGACTGGAGCAGTGTCCGCTGCTTTCTCTGGTTTGAAACTACACTGAGAAGACACCAGATCAAGCCTAGGGGACAAGGGGTTGTCAGACCCTAAAACTTTCAGGTCTGGCTTTGGGGTGCCTCACCATGCTGTTTCAGGGTGCCCCACCATGCTTCTGGCATTGCAGAGCAGAGGATACTTTCCCCTGTCAGAACAAAGCAGGAACTGCAAATGTCAAAGACGTCAAGGGCCACCTCTTCTTCATGGTCCTGGCAGTGCAGAGGGGTTGAGCTGATCCTCTGGGAGCATCTTCAGGTCAGGTTTTGTACAAACTTCTCTTCCTCTGGTCAGAGTAGCCTCAAATAATAGGTTTCAAATAAGAAAGCAACTATTTTTTGTTTAATCTTAATAATAGGGTATTTCAGGTTTGTCTAATGAAAGCCAGACTCTGATGATCTAATGTAATCAAACACTAGTTTTTGTGCAGAAAGAAATAGTAAAATAACGTAGGGCCTTGTCTAAATACAACTCATAAATAATGACAGCTAAATGGGAAAAAATAGCAATAACCTTTTAAAACATTAATTTAAACTTTTATTGGAGTGCAAAGGGTTTCTAGTGTTTGAAAGGAGGCATTGTCATTCCCTTTTATTTCAATAGAACCGTGGCTTGAATACAACTCAGCAGGGTGTGTGTTTTCTGAAGCTGGGCCATTAGCAGAGTGTTCACCGCCATTTGCCAATAAGCCTTTATTTGGCAAAGTTTAAAACTGCTGACAAATGGGATTCTTCCTGTAGCCGGATAATATGGTTCAGCTAAACATGACTAATTGCAAAACCTTCCTGGGCCATCAAGAAATCCACGATTCAGAGAAGACTCAAATGGTCAGTCCTCAAACAAGGAACAGAAAAACATGGTCATCTCTCACTCTCATCGAACACCACTGTTTGTAGAGACTGTGAGAATGTTCGTAGTGATGTACCGTCTCCAAAAAGAGCAGGATTTCCCACTCTTATCTGGAAATGTGGAGTCAGTAATTGCTTCTTCACTTGGTTTGCAGGTCAGTAACTTGCCTTCACTGTTCTAATTTGTCCTGTTCAAAGATAAAGAAGCCAGGAAGTTGCCACTCCAAATTCTAATATTTGGGGGCTGAGGGAGTGGCTCAGTTGGTGCAAGTGTAAAAATCTGAGTTCAGATCCCAAGTGCCCAGGTAAAAAGCCTGCTGCGGCAGTGTTTACCTGTAATCCAGAGCTGGGATCGAGCACAGGAGGGTCCCTAGGACTCATTGACCAGTCCTAGGTTCAGGGAGAGAGCCTGCTCAAAAAGTAAGAGGAAGAAGTGATTGTGAAGACACGTGATGCCAATCTCAGGCACCTCCAATTACTTCCTCGTATAGATCTTGTGGTCTTTAAACTCAAAGAATGAACATAGGAATTCCCCTGGTCAGCATTCAGAGTAAGGCATTCCTTTAATTCCATCATTTCTCGGTGTTCTACTAATCATATTAAAAACAGTCCTTGACGTTGTTGTGGCTTTTGATACAAATGATTTCAGGAAATTGGGACATATATTCCCTCACCGGCTTCTGAAGCAGGTCTGAGAAGCGGTGCAGACGGTGACTATGACCCTTGTTTCCCGCATGCTGCAGTGGACATGTCCACCCAGGGCCAGGACAGAAACCCAGCTTTGGCCAGAACAAGGCCTTGCTTCCTGTTTGGTCCATGGAGACCTTGCACAGGACCAGGAGCAGTCAAACAGCTACCATTTCCTTGCTAAACCCTGCACCAACTTGGGGACAATAGTCTCATTAATTGCTCAAGATCTTTGGATGGGAACCAAGTACTGTCGTATCTCTGGAAAAATCTCTTCAGGAGCATCGTTCTCCCACTCCTTCTCACTCACACACGGAGATGTTGACAGTGACAGGCCAGATAGAATCATGCTGTCCTGTGATTTTCTTTTTCTTTTTCCTTTTCTTTTCTTAAGGGAAAAGCCGAGAAGCCTATGACAAGGCTGGGGATTTTCAAGCGTCTGGCATGGTGGAAGGGACACTTATCTGGGAGTCAGGACGTGTGGACTCTGCTTGTGTCTTTTCCATTTATCACCTGCACGACCCTGTCTCTTGTTGCTCTCAACCCTGAAACACAGAGTCTTAACCAGTAAATGGTGCTAGCACGATAAATCCTGCTGTAAAAGGGTCTTTAAAGCTGTTCACTTTCATGGCAATGGGAAAGACTGTCGTTGGAATGGGCAGTTTGTCATATACAGACATGTGGTGTATTGTTTAATCACATAAAATACAGTTTTCAGGCCATTCTCTTAACCTCATAGAGTGGGGAAAGGTTTGCATATATTAAAGTCTGCCTTATATAAGACTAGGCATGATTGGTTTTCTACCATAGTGATGTCTGAGGCAGGGGATTGGCTCAAGTTTGGGACTATATGTTCTACGTCAGCTTGAGCTGCAGAGTGAGACCCTGCCTCAAACAATACATTTATAGATTAAGATTAATCTATAAATTAATCTATAAATTAAGATTCAGTATCAAATTCACTGTAGTGTCATATGATTTAAACTCACAGTGTATGGCTCATTATAAGCACAAAACTTAAAACCAATTGCAATAACTAAGTATGTATAAGAACAATCAAAGAGTGCTGGAGAGATGGCTCAGTGGTTAAGAGCATTGCCTGCTTTTCCAAAGGTCCTGAGTTCAATTCCCAGCAACCACATGGTCGCTCACAACCATCTGTAAAGAGGTCTGGCGCCCTCTTCTGGCCTTCAGGCATACAGACAGAATATTGTATACATAATAAATAAAATTAAAAAAAAAGAACAACCAAAGAAACAACAGAATCTATGCTACACAGCTAAACTATCTTTTTAGTGTTTTATGTCCTGTAAAATGATCATCTCTAGCTCTCAGACCTCAGAATGTCCCCTTATGTAGTTATCTAACATGGCAGAAGATATGAGCAAGCACATCCTAGGACTGTGGAGTAATAAAAGTGTATGACATGACCTTGTTTATGTATTTTATAATCCTCACATTTACTAGTTATTTCATCCTCTATCTCCAAATTCACAACGGCCTTAGGAAATGATTTGTGAAACACACTGGCTCCTTCTTCAGTCAGGTTTGTATAAACGATTTTGCTAGTTTCTTTAAAATAAGGATTTATTTTTTAAGTATGTGTATACATGTGTGTGTGTGTGTGTGTGTGTGTGTGTGTGTGTGTGTGTGTGTGTGTATGGGTATGTTTGAGTGCAGTGACCTTGGAAGCTGAAGGAGGGCATCAGGTCCCCGGAGCTCGAGCTACAGAAGGTAGCGAGGCACCCAACAGCGTGCTGGGAACCTACCTTAGGGCTTGTGCGAGAGCAGCAGATGCTCTTTGCCACTGAGCCAACAGCTTCATTTGAAAAGGAAACCCATGGATATGATTTATGCCTTCCATAGTTTAAGTAAGAAATTTTTGGATTCAACTTCTCCATTAGCAAAGAATTTTTTAGGTAAAAACAAATGTTTATCTTTTCCACATCAGAGAAGAGAAAGCAAGTTGAGCTTTGCTCTCTTGCTCCTTGGTTTTGCTTAAACTATTCTTGAGTAAATACTGCACTTAAATAAACTGGTTACAAAGAGGAGAGGATGAGCTTACAGATGCGGAAGAGTTTTGAACTCTAGTCTCCTGGTCATGTACATATTCTGGGGTGTTCTTGACTATGAGTAAAATGGGTCTGGGGGTGCTCATACCTTCCGTCTGGAAGAAAGGGTTGCTTTTGTGCAGGATCCAGAAAAGAAGGGCCCGGTGCACTCTCCTCCTCACCTGCCACTCGCAGAAAACTGAAGGAGTGAAAAGCTGGCTGCTTCTCCAGCAATCCAGAGAGCAGCATCTCCCCTCACAGGGCTGCGGCAATGCACCCCTCCGGCACAGCTGTGATGGGCACACCTCATCTGTCAGGCCCAGGCACGTTAAAAGGAACTTTTTCCTCTGCTCCTTTCTCCTCTGAATGTGTAATTATGAAGAACAAATCATGTCCCTGTTACTTCTTCCCCTCAGTCTTGCTTGGCTTGTCTGTCTCCTGTGGACATAAGTCACTCATATCAATGATTTTCTTTGAGGGACTGTTACAGATGAAACAGGGGGCTTTGTTTTGTTGGGAATGCAGCTCTGAAATTGTCTCACAGTATTTGGGGACAAAACATTATCCTCTAAATGAAGCAAGCACAGAAAACTCAATAGGAGCCAATTAAGAGGATTCATGGGGCAGGAGGCATGACTGTCTAATGTGATCCTTCATTTTGAAGGTCTTTCAGGTACCAACTCCTACTACGAATTGAGGGTGTATACAAGACGAAACTTGAATACTTCTTTCTGTTTAACATTCTGTTCTCAATGATACAGGAGTCAGATTTGAAGTATGAAAATGTCCCTGTCTGCGAAGGCTTAAACATACATAAAACATACACAGGCTACCAGGTAGAAAAAGGAAGGAAACTGGTGTGTGTGTTTCTGTCTGTCTGCCTATGTATATGTGATATGAGACTAGGAGACATGACAGATTATTTTATGAAGTAGGTTGGAAAACAAAGGCTGAAAGAGTTGGACGCAACCTTTAGGTCAACCTGTATTTTCATGAATAGAATTCTCTTCCCAGCCTAGAAGAGTAGAACCAAGGTCTGTGGAACATGGTTATCAAGTTGAGTTCTGAATTCAGATCTTACACTGAGACCTAATTCTTAGAGCAGAGCATCTCAAGTGTCTTCTTTTTAGGGACTTCCTCTGGAACACTCTCATGGCTACCCATGAGTAAGATCACCTTGATGCTTTGGCATGGTCTTGACAGTGATATCACAGGAGATCTTCAAAACTGAAGGACAGCTTGCTCCCCCTGGTTTTTGTGTGTGTGAGTCCTTGGTCCTTTTGTGCTTCTGCGTCCTGCTGCCCCTTAGTGTCACCTCTCGTTGCTTAGCTCTCTGTTTTTACCTGTTCCTCTGCATGGTTGTAACTGGTACCTTACACAGGGAATTCTGGAGGCATTACTGTCTTCTCAGCTGTCTAACATCTGTCTAACTTCTTCATATGGACCCTTTGTTCCTTCACATAGCCACACACCAAATGCAATTAAGCCCTTGAATGAAAAACATTGCTTTGCTCTATCTTCAGCAATGAGGAAATCAAAGTCACCAGTGCTGTGGCAGATAGTACTCTCTTTCCAACCACGTAACCATCCACTCAGTAGATTATTGTTGAGTTTCTTCTATGTGGTGACAGAAAGGTCCAGAAAGTACAGACAAAGTCCTTTCAGGAAGCTCTGAGACACTTACGGATACTGGGTGATTGGACCATACCATACCCAAATAGGAGACCTTACACGATGCTAAGGGAACATATGGATGCTAAACCAGTTCAGTGTCAGGGAAGATTTCTGGTAAGAAACAGCACTCAACTTGATTTATAAGAGTTGTGTAGGTGCTGTTTGGTCAGGGGATGACAATGGCATTACTATTTCATGCAGAATTAAAGGAAAATACAAGCCAGGAAAGACACCTTGGAAACTGAGGAACTGCTTAGGATGGCTACACAACAGGGAGTTAGGTGTGTACAAACTCCCCACAACCACACTCAGAGCCTAAGGTCTCTGAATCATTTATAAGAGGTCACACCTCTCACCCTCCATAAGCAATATCAAGCCAGAAAACCTAACTGCTAAACCTCCCTTGGCCCTCCTCATAGCAGATAAGTTCAGTCCTGTTATGTACTTGTCAGGCCATGAGGTAGCCCCCGCTTCACAGTGCCCAGGCGCCCCCACCTCCGCCCCTCACTACTTAGTTCTGTCTCTACCTCCACTGGTATCATGGACATGCAGCTAAGAAGGGGGTGGTGGTTAGGCCCCTTCCTAGGCTGACTGCAGTGGTTTGTAGGCATCCCCCCATCCTTCAAGCACCTGGTGTTACCAGCTTTATCCCCAGAATGTGGAGCTTTGAGAGGGAGCTGAAACTTTTAGGAGGAGTTCATGTCACTGGTGTGCACCCCTGAAATGGGATAGTTGGCCCCCTACTCCACCTACCCCAAAACCAGACATGCCACCAAATGTACAAAGCAGCAGAGCCAACTGGTCATGGGCTAAACTTCCCAACTGTAAGAGAACCAAATCTCTTCTGCTCCTAAACTGGTCATCTCAGGCATCTGCAGCAGCTGGAAGCAGACTAACAAACTACTCCTGGTGTCTGAGAAGCAGGTATCGGCTGTTGCTAGTCACCTAACAAGGTGGGAAAAGCCTTTGGGGTTGGTTTAAAAGAAGAATTTGGGGAAAGTGTGGAGAAACTGATTGGAAAACTCCTAGAATGTTGTCTTTAGTACTTAAGTGGTGATTCCGGGGAGGACTCACAGGTCCAGGATGCTGATAGGAACGGGAACACTTGAAGAGCTCTGGGAGCTGCTGCAGATGAAAATGAAAACTCTGTCGGATTCTCACTAGAACCTATGCTTGTTACACCACAGCGAAGTGAATGGATTTTTGTCCTCACCCTGAGACTTTGCAAGAGGCTGAGCGTAAGAGAGAGAGGTGAGTTTATCTGATGAAGGGCATTTCGAGACAGGGAAGCACTTGGATGTGGCACGGCCACCACTGGCTGCTTCAAGCCATGTTTATAGTGAGAGTTGGGAACTGAGAGAACTAACTCAGGGAGGTCTGAGAAACCCTGTGCTTTTGCTAGAAAAGGAGCTTGCATGGAGTTTCAGCAAAGGATTGGGGAGGCAGAGGCAGGTGGGTCTCTGTGGTCTATGTAGCTAGCTCCAGGACCACTAGGACTCCGTAGTAAGACCCTGCTTCACAAAAGAAAAGAAAAGAAAAGAAAACAAAAACCAAGAGAAAAGAGTGCTTGAATGTCCTGATCACCCGTACAGGTGACAAGGCAGGCAGAGAGGTTAGTGACTCACGTGTGCTCCAGCTACTGCTAAGGCTGGTGGCAGACCTTGCCATCATACACACTATGCTGGTGTTTACAGTCACACAGAATGCAAGAGTTCTGGGGTTAGGGAAGTCTTTTACCAAGATTTCAAATGAGGGCCTACGAGACCAGGTAGTGTGTTCTGGGATCCAGGTCCCAATAAGCCACTCATGACAGGGTAACTCGTGGATCTGTGAGACAAAAGCAGGCCTGACCCTAGAGCTCTCGTTCTGTCTCAGTGGGACCCAGGTGCAGGGATGGAGCATTAGGAGGTGCTATCCGCCCCGCATCCTCATCATTTCGTGATGCCTGTAATTTGGATACCCTGTGCATGCCCACCAGTACCATGCTGGGGTTTGGAGCAGTGCTAGCACAGGTAAGACTCTGCGGGTTTCTTAGGAATGGACTGCACACGGTTTATATGGTGAGACAGACATGAAACCTTTGAGGGCCTTTGATTAGAATCAGTGTCCCCAAAGGTCCTGTGTCAAAGGCCTAATTGCAGCCCTCAGCACTATTGGAAGGTAGTAAAAGGTGTATCTAGCAGAAAAGTCTTTGGTCACTGGGGATATGAAGGACGTTGTGGGACCCTATCTCTACTCTTTATTTCACTCCCTCTTCCTGGTCGTCTTTCTGTCCCTTACCGGCCACTGTAATGGTGTTCTGACACCAGCCCAAAGTAGCCGGAAGCAAACCTTGAGTCTGATCCGAAACCCTTGCTCTGAATTAGGTGAGCACAGGCATTTGTTACAGTAATGGGAAGCTGGCTGACAATCACTGAATCTCGGCCTGGACTTTACAAACCTTTGCTGATTTCAGTTCAGATGAAAGTCTGAAAACCACGGTTTTAAAGCTGAGTTCCACTTTTGCCCCATCTGCGCAAAACACAAAGCTGCCACTGGTTCTTTGGTGCCCACTGAATAGGCGCCAAAATCCCCTCATAAATTGCCGTCCAGTCTAATAGAACATTTTCTTTTTCACAGCATGCTTGGCTCCCTGGCTTTGCCCTGCCTGGGGCACTTGTTCTGTTTGCCTTTATCTTAGCGATTTGCTAGGCTGGGCTGAAATGCTGAAATGCATCTATCCTCTCTTGGAGACTCTTAAATATTATGCAGCTTCATCTTACTCCATCATATGGTTAGCAGGGGTATCAGCTACCTTTCCAGAAGGACAGAGTAGCTAACCCACAGAATTATCCTGCATCCCTTTAGCCAGTAGCTGCTCAATCTACACCTTATGATCAATTATTAAAAAGAAGACCCTTTTCCTCTAGGTAGAGGGGAAAAGCTGTGTGTGGTTATCAGTAGTGGAAGACGCTGGGCATAGTGACATGCCTCTTATCCCAGCACTCAGACACAGATGGATCTCCGAGTTTGAGGCCAACAGGCTCTACATAGCAAGTTCCAGGCCAGAGCTACATAGAAAGACTCTATCGGCAGGTGTGTAAAGTCAGGACATGCCCCTCCAAGGTATTGTTGAAAGGAGGCCTTTATTGTAGACGTGAGGGAGAGTCCAGCCAGAGGCATGTGGAAGAGTCCGAGCATGGAGAGAAAGTAATAGACTAAACATGGCCAGTAGAATGGACAGGGCCATGAGGGGCAGGGTGAAGAGCGAGAGAGCGCTAGAGAAGAGGAAGACAAGAGGAGAGAGATCAAAGAGCAAGCACGTGGACTGGAGAGCAGGTTCTAGGGAATGTGGAGCTGGGGAAGGGAAGCCCATTAGATGGAGACATTAGAGTAAGGGTGGGGTTAGAAGAGCCAGGGTGCCAGCATGTGCTTTGATATGCTAATAGTCACCACAGATGGTCCTTGTCTTTTAGATCAGACATGCATGTGACACCACACACACACACACACACACACACACACACACGTAGACTCAATCTACATTTCCTTGGTAGTAGCTAACAAATTACTCCCGTTGGCTTTATATAATGAATCTAAGAAACAATTGCAGCAAAAATCCTTCAGCTTCCTAAACATATACAACAGGAAAACAACTTACCAACTTAACTTCTGCCCAAATGTCTATGGCTTAAGCTTTGCAGTTCCCACTGTAAACAGTTCATAGCACATTGCCTGCAAATGCTCCAGGTAAACAAGCACATTCTCTCCCCTCTTCCTGCTAAACAGAGGGACTGTGAGGTTAGCCATCAACCTGTCGATCTTTCCTGCCTCGTATCATATAAAATGTGCTTCCATTTCCTGACCCATGAGCATGCTTTCCAGAAATATCCTTTAAAGTCACTTCATGTAAAGCAAGGCAGCATCCTGATGGGTGCAGCAGGCATGTGCAGTGTTCTTAGGCAACATGCTGACTGGGTCTAGGGAGGAAAGGAGCTTTGCTGGGGAATACCAAAGCAGCTTAGCAATGCAGTCTCAACATGTCAGGGCATTCTAGGTGACCAACCCTTTTAACGACAGGCCCTCAAGACAAGCAGCTAGCCTGCCTGCCTGCCTGCCTCTCTGCCTGCCCCCACCCCAACCTCTGTGCCTGCCTGACAGAATCTCAGCTTGGATGGACTCACATTCTCTCCAAAGTTGTAGAAACTATGGAGTACTGAAGTCTTCCCTACAGCCAGATAGCAGGGGAGTTTCAGGCCCTGATTCTCCCAGCAGAAGATGGACAAACTGGAGGCAACATTGGAAAGCTTCCCCTGAAGTTTTGGCTCTTTCTGGATTCTCTGCTTCTGTTTTTAGACTTTTTTTCATGAGTTCACAATGAGTTTAGAACAACAAGGCATCTCTGGCCTCAAGTGGTGCTTCATCCAAGCCTATGCACTCTGTTCCTGTCAGCGCTGGCTGAGGTGTTAGCTGCTGATGGTTTAGAGTGTGCGCAGTAGCATGAGGTCATGAGTTCAACCTGCCTGCATCTGAGTCTTCATCTCTGTCTCTTGCTAACTGCATGAGCAGCACCCTGTTATGACCAAGATGCCTGTGTGGCATCATCGCTCTCTCACACATTCGAGGTTTGGGGCACCGTTGTTAGCATTACTTTTAATTCAGAAGTGTTAGGTTAAATGTTAATAAACTTTTTGGAACACTCTAAAATTTCTCACCAGAGGCAAGTGAGATGCTAGCTTTAGTATATAGTTTCTTCATCTATAAAAGGAAGCTAGAAATAGTAACCATGTTGCTGATTCGCCTCAAGGAATCGGGGACAACTCGCTCACAGCGGTTAGAACAGAGCCTTGCCACAGACTAGAGCTCAGACTGTCACGTCCTTGACTCTGCACATCTGGTCTTCCCACACTAGCAAAGGCAAAACGTAGCACAGTGAACCTAACCCACTTTAATGACTTCAATGCAGCAATGCCTGGAGTGAACAGAGAGTCCAGACTTGTGCCCGGAAGTTGCAGTTCAGTGGGGCTGGGGGGAGGCCTTAAACTCTGCATTTCTCACAGGCTTTCACATGCCCCACAGAGAACGTAACTAGTGGACTCCTGATCAGCCATTGGAGCTACAACCACGAACACACACTTGTGTTACTCCTCAGCACACAGACTTGTTGCCAACTTCGCGAGCTGTTCATAGAAACCTCCACAGACTCCAGTGCAAGGTTCCCTGTGAGACACAGTCGGCTACCAGCCCCTCTGCTGCTCTTCATCCACACAGCCACACATCTGGTTGTTCTCCAGGCCTTGTCTCATTGCCCTTGCTGAGTCAGCAAATGAAGGCATAGGCTACCAGGGCAGAAGTCGTTCTCCAGTACTGTTTGGTGAGGAAGTAGGGTATCTCAGCCTAGCTCAGTCCGAGGAGCTCTGGCAAGGTCTGCCTGACCCTGGGCATGTGGACAGAGTACTCCAGGACACTCACAGTGCGGTGCTTCGGTGAAGAACGGCAGGTTCAAGATTCCGCATGACAACGTGAGAACAAGGGGGGAATGTTGAGTCGCACGGAGAACACCGTAATCTATTTGGCAGACTCCAAGCTTCCTTGGAAGAAAAACATGCTTTTTCACAAACAGGAGGTGACCCTTCTTCACTACGAGGCTCACTGCTAGTCTCCATAAAGCCCTAGCACAGTGACCCAGTGACCCTTTTTAGGCTCCTAGATTCCCCCTGGGGATTCTCTACCTTAACGCTTGGAAGAAGGGGCCCTGCCTACCTTAGGTGGGACTCCCGTTTCCAGGATATATCAGCCATCTTAGGTTTTTATTTTATGAATGACATGATTGGAGAGGTGATCTTTACCATGCTCCCTTACAAGCTGTGACATAGAGTAGTCCTCCTGGTGGAGGCAGAGAGGGTGGACGTGCAGACAGATGGAGGCCGGGAGGGCAGTCAGATGGTGCTGCCTTCTAGTTGCTCCCTCAAAGCATTACCTCATGCATTTCTCACGGGCCCATTTCTGTTTTCTTGTGTGTGTTGTTCCCTGCATGTGGCAGGGAGGCCGGAAGTTGACATCAGGCATCTTCCTCACTTACTCTCCCCTTCATTTCTTTTCAGCTAGGGTCTCTCGCCAAACACAGAACTCTCTGATTATACTAGGCTGGCTGCCAGCAAACCTCACGAATCCTCTGTGCTGGGACTACAGGTACACACTACACACTAATGCTAGCGTGGCTTTTCACGCCGTGTGACAAGGACTTTGCGGCCCTCCCAACACTTCACCCTCCATTTTCCTCTAAACGATACCACCTGGACCACACTTTCACAGTCTCATAAGATAACGAGGAACTCTGGCTCACTAGAGCATCCTGGTCCAGTAAGTGTTTGTGTCCCCCCCCCCCCCACGCTGCCCAGCACACTCTGTGTGGATTCAGCTGCTCAGTGACAAATGCTTCCTGGCAGTAAGGGCTTCTACGAGCCAGGAGGTGAAAGAATCACGCGACCTCCACCTCATCCTGCTCTCTCTGCATCTCTCTTGAAGTACATCGAGAGGCAAAGGCCTGGCAAATTAAGTCTGTGTCAACATTTCTAGCCACACTGCTAGGCAGCAGGATGGCCAAGGGAGGGATGGCAGTTGGGATGTCTGTCAGGGCCATGGAGGCAGCAGTGGCCCCTGTGCATTGAGGAAATGCAGCACTGTGAATAAGCTCGGAGGACCCAACACAATGAGCGCCTTCGCTGCTCTGTGAAACCTGCAGACACTAGGGCTGTGCTGCCCCCCCCCCCCCACTGGCTCCTATTTCCAGCTCCTTGAGGAATTGGCACCATGCCTGCCTAAGACAGGAAATGCTTCTCCTTGGCTGACAAGCTTCGGTTCTGTCACACAGGGCTTCCATATGCCCGCATGCGCAGGCTCTTCTTTGACCACACAGAGGCGCCCGCTTTCCTCTGACCTCTCTGGTGCCCTTCTCACCCTCAACACACCTGCGTGGATCAGGCATGGCTTGCCCTGCTCTCGTGCCCAGGCCTCCTCCTCCCGTCACACACCAAGGGTTCACAAAATTAGTCACTTGGACTTTCCACAGCTTAGCTGAAGGTCACTCGCTATAACTGTCATCTGGGGGAAAGGTCTCTCCGAGGACACCCCCCCAGTGACTGCATGTCACTGCCCCAAAGTAGCAGGAGGCAAGAATGCCCTCTGAGCCGTCACTGAGGAGCTGAGCTCCCCGTGACGAGTCATGCTTCCACCCCAGCAGAGTTGGCAGTTGCCTAAGCTTTCTGGGTTTCACTTTTTCCAGCTTGAAAAACAAAGATACTCAGTTCCTCATAGGGGTGATCTGAGGTCGTATTAGCCACTTGGAGAAAACCACCTTAAGAGTTTAACCAGTGAGGAGAAGGGTGGATACTGCTTACCCAGAGAGACCAAGGTCAAATCACAACAGCTGCCCTACCTGTTTTGTTGGAAGAAAAACAAAACACATTATCAGTGGACTCAAGCCCCCTCTCTCTATATCAGGCTTCATCAGGCAGGAGGCTCAGTATTATGAGGCAATACAAACAAAACACAACAGACTCCTAATTTTGCTGTTCTTTTGGCCCCGTGTGTCTGGCTTAGAGTGGTGGAGTGGATTCTGTAATTACAGGGACTGGTTGTAAAAGTCCACAGCCACGTCTCAGTCGGGAGTCAGGGCACACAAGATAAGAGCAAGCAGCTGGGGAAGAGAATTTAATGTTTCCCAACAGCGCTTCCTGCTTCAGCTGAGGAAGCCAGCACTCCAAGGGCAGACCCTATGAGATGAGACTGATAAAGCACCGTCTTGTGGATCTTTGGAAGCTGGTCTTTGGAGAATCCTATGAAGTCTCAAAACTCTAGGCGCGAATGATTCAGTCACAGAGACACAGAGTACCCCCGGAGAGCAGGGAGGGGCTGCTCTTACCGCATGTTGATATCCAAAGCAAGAATTTTCTTAGCATAACCTACGCAGCTCTCTCCTCTCTCTCTCTCTCTCTCTCTCTCTCTCTCTCTCTCTCTCTCTCTCTCATACACACACACACACACACACACACACACACACAGAGTTTGTTTATCACCCCACGGCCACCACTAGTGGGGTGAAGGTCCAGGAAGTGATGTGAACTTTCGTGACAAACCTTCTAGCTTTGCTAAAAGATGCTCAGCTGTCTCTTCTCATCGCCTTCCTTGTCAGCTACAAAGAGCAACATATGTATCCAGAATGTTCCGAAATCACTAGAAATGGCTACTTTAAAAGATCCAGTAATACAAAATTTGATTCTTGGAAGCAATGGTGTTTCTTTTTAAAAATTCTTTGATTTTTCTATATATTTTAAATAATTTATTTAACTTTGTTTTATGTGCATTGTGTGAAGGTATCAGATCTCCCAGAACTGGAGTTGCTGCGAATTGAACCTGGGTCAAAACGCCAGTGCTCCTAACTGCTGAGCCATCACTCCAGCCCCCCACAGTGGTATTTCCTTATCTATTTCTACCTCCTGCCATCTCTACATCAACGTCAGGTGCATTGATTTTCTGCATAGATTAGGTATAGGCAGACATGACGCAGCACAGACTGCAGTGACAGACAGAGTCCAGGTGAGGAGAAGCCCCTAGAAGCTGCAAAGCTGTGGTTTGCTGAACAGTTTCCACGAACTCAGTGCTTGCTAAGCTGAGGTCACCTCTCCCTCCTCTTCCTCTCCCCACTTCTTTTTGCTCTAAACTTCCCTGTTTTGAGCTTCATGGAGGGTGATCCCTAATTCGGTGTGTCCCATCCCTCTTTAATTCAGTTCAAGGAGGATTATCTATTGAGCTCCCAAGGCTGTGGTTTGCGTTTCCAACAGAAGTATAAATTGCATTTCCTGTTTTCAGGGTATCCAAGGCCTGTGGGGGATACGAGCCTAAACAGAAAGTGTTTGCCTGAGAGGATATGACAATCGCTATCCACGGATTACAGAGACAAATAGGGGATGTGGAGAGACATGCTCTGGGGTCGTGCGAAACAGCAGTCCCGATTCTTACAGTCTCCTCTGCATGTTTTGGTTTCCCTAGCATGATGCATGGTCCAGCTGTCTTTCTCCAGGTTGGTTTTGTTCATTCTTAAGCAACAGGACCAGTGTACAGAGATACACTCTGCCAGCATGAGGCTGCCCAGGTTGGGTCAATTGTCTGTTTCCCTGTGTGACACTGAGGAGGTCCAGATGCTCTCAAAGTTGAGCTTGTGGAGTAGCTGCTAGGGAGAACCAGAGCCTCCTGAATCTGGATCTCTACTCTCGAGGCCTCTGGAACCTGGGTATAGGTAGGAGAGACTGTCCCCAACACCATAGAAAATGTCCTTTGGTATCTGGAGGAGAGTCCTAAGTATGAAGTTTATTTAATCTACTTATTTATCATTCATGCTTGTATGAGTGTATCTGTGTGTGTTCGTCCAAACGTTGCATGTGTTTCTGTGTGGAGGCTAAGAAACAGCCCTTAGATGTTATTCTTTGGTGGCCTGGAACTTGCCAGCAAGTCTCAAGCATCCCCCTGCCTCTGCCTTCCTAGTGCTGGGATTACAAGCACATGCCCCGACGCGGCGCTTTGTTCTTAAATGGGTTTTGGTACCTCTGACTACTCTTTCAAGCATGTTTCTTCCTGAGCTATCATTTCTCTTGCCCCAGAGAATATTTTTCATTTTCACTGTAGAGCTGTCACCAGACTCCAGACACCACCCCCATCCACCGGCGTGAGGACGGAGACAGAGGTATTCTGCCTGCAGCTCCCCTCTCCCTGTCTGCTTCAGCTCACTTACAAGAGCCATCCAAAGCACCTAGTACAAAAAGCATGGGGGAGTGAAGTGAGCGAGACTTCGCTCTCCCAGGCTTCCCTTTCAGGAATGGAAACAAGATTTGGCTTGTTAGGAGAACAGAGCCTGTTTTACAAGAACTGGTAAGCAGTAGTGGAAGAAAGTGTGAGCTCCGGAGGGTGTGCCTCTGACCCTTTCCAGCTACCTCGGGAGGAAAGTGCGCCTTTCTGTTCCTGTTTGGTAAGAGATTGAAGGTCTGCTCCTTGCGTCTTATGATCCACAGATTTGGAAAATATTGATTTACATGGAATCCCTGAGGCTCTGGTGAAATTAATGTGATTTTCATAAATACAAGTTGTATCAGACCTGTTGTCATAGAAACCAGAATGGAAAGAACAGCAGAAGCATGAGCAGGAGAAGAAACCTGCAGCCAGAGTTTGTGTTTGTTTTGCATTGCTTTTAAGTCCTACAACTACTGCTAAGTGGGTTCTTCTTAGCTGTGAACCCTGCCATCACTGTTGGTGGGGGCCTCCACAGCAAGAGGCCATTGTTAAATTGTCAGCTCCAAATGACCTTCCCAGGCTAATTTACTCTAAGTCCCTTCTAGCCTTCCATGAAGCCATGCTCAGTTCCTAGCTGCACCTTCATCTGTGCATTTAGAACTGCAAGGAACATCTTACCTACAGGAAGGGCTGGCAAAGCTCTGGGCCAGCTGCGTCTCTGCAGTGAACCTCAAAACCTGAATTGCTTCTAAGTTCTCAGAAGTGGTGGTACGAGACTGAGCCTTGACTTCACTTCCTCCAGTCTCTGCTCTCCACCAGATCCTCTCTGTTTGAAATCATATCACATTCTGGGTGCATTATAATGAGTTGCGTGGCATGTAGTATTTGTTGCCTTGAATTCGATAAAGATGTATGCTTTAATAAGTTTGTATCGCTCTCGCCTGCCACAGCGCTTTTTCCCTACTGGAAGCAATCGGTAAGTGCTGCGTGTCCAGGCAGCAGGAACCTGACAGAAGCAACAGGATCTTCAGAGACTCCAGAGTCCCTCGGATGCTTATGTTGTAGGACTGCACAGTCATTTACATGAAGCAGGGGATCTTCCCTTGATTTATTCCTCTTCAACCCCCCTTCCTCCTCCCTAGTCCCACACCTATACGTTTTAAGACAGAGTCTCATGTATCTCAGGTAGGCCTTGGACTCACTGTGTACACAAAGATGGCCTAGCATTTCTGATCCCCCTGCCTCCAGCTCCCAAGTTCTGGGATGGGACTGCCAGTGTGCACCACCTTGCTTGGTTTATGAAATTCTGGGAATAAAATTCAGGCCTTTATGCATGTTAGGCAAACACCCTGTCAACTTAACTATATCCCCAGCTCTAAAGACATTATTTTGACCTGTTTGCCAACAAGACTTCATGTCTGATTTCTGTCTTCAACCCCAACTGTGATTGGGAGCATCCCGTGATTGACCTGTGCCTCTTCTATTCCCCGCTTCTAAGGCAGGAACTAACATTTTCTGTATTAGAAAACTCAGAAAAGCAATCAGTAGCCGTGTAGCTCTATACTTTCTACACAGTAGGTCCACACACAAAGCCAGACATGAGTAACAGCACACAGTGTGACTTGATTCAGGGTGCACAGTGCCTAGAAGTGACCAGAATGTGAACGTTCACCCGTTCATCACTTTCGAGTTCTGACAAATAGCTGTGGGCAACATGAAAGTCACAGTCCCATTTCCTTAACACCAGTGACCCCACTTTCTGCTGGGGGGTGATCAATCTTCCTTAATATAATAAGTGTCCACGGAAAGTAAGAACAGCACTGAGAGAAGTCTTGGGAAACGGCGTCGCTAACAGAGTGAACAGCTTCCCTGGGGACGAGTCTCAGAGAAGATGCCTGGCCTGTGTGCCGCAAACTGGAACATTCAGACCTGGAAATGGTCGGGATGTGGTGGCGAAGGCAAGGGAGCTGAGCTTCATCAGCCTCCCCCACACAAATCAATCATAGAGGGAATAGGCATCCGAGGGAAGAGTTCCCTGGAGGGTTTTCTATTTGTACTCCATTACCTCATCTCAGAAATCCCACTCCCTCCTGCAGTGGCTCCTTGAACAGAACCTTGGAGATATTTTTCAGTCTCCTAATGCGCTCATTTTTGCGTCTGTGAGACGGACAATGGAGTCTCGGCATCTGGGAAGACAGTGTGCGAGGGGGCGGACAGTGGAATTGCTTTGGGGGTGGGAAACCAAGACTTTCTAAATAACATGGAATTGCAGCAATTATTTCATTTCTTGTTGAAAGAAGAATTTGAGACAATAAAAACATGATTACAGAGTTGATGCTATATGCTGTTTAAGATCATGCCGTTCCTCGTTCAGCTGTCCTGTGTCCTGAGCTGCATTCAGCAGGCAGGGTGTTCGTGTTTGTTTCACGCTTCGTGCATCATGCCCAAGGATGTCTCACGTGTTAGCCTCCCAGTTGTGTCTCCCAGCTTTTCCCACCTCCTGAATCACTGTCACTACAACGTTTGCCTTTCATTTGTAAATCAAGGGAGGTCGGTTTTGTAACAGGTGTATGCCAAAATCAGCAGCCTGAAATAATCCTTAGGACCTGAAAACAACACTCCCCATCCTATTACACCACGTTTTGTTTTGTAAGGCATTCTAGCACCCTTTCATTTAGTAAGAGAAAAATAAATAAATTTGAAAAGTGTCTCCATGACTGTATGGTAGAGGAGTGTGACCTTGACCATGCAGTAGAAATCTTGGTTATCAATCTCATTTTTCTTGTTTTGCGATCAACATATCCAATTCATGCAGAATCAGTTTGACTCTTTTTTTTATGATATTTTTTTGCTTTCATAAGAGGTTCATAAAAGCAAGTCTTGGCAAAACTACTTGGTGCAAGCCAGCATTTTATAGGGCTAATAAAACACCCAGCAATGTTTGGAGCCTGGCGTTGGCACTCTCCAAGCTCCAGTAACTGTTCTGGGTACTGGGTTTTGAAAGATCAAGACCCTGTCTTGAGGGATCTTCTAGTTGAACCCAGGCGCCTGGAGCCCGAGGATCTGGAAAGGTTGTCTTCCAGGCTGCATAGATGCAAAATAGCTCCGGGTCTGGCACTGTCTAATAACAGGTCACTCTGCCCAACCAGCCGTGAGAAGCTCTTCATGTACAGTTACACCACTGCCCTGTTCTGCCCGGGTTCATGGAATCCACAGCATTCAGGCCTTCTGTGCCCCATCATTCCCTCTAGGGACGCGCAACGTTTGCTATAAATGACTCTGTGAAAAGTAACACCTGAATAACCACTTTAAAAGGTTTAATAAAATATAACTTGAATACATCCACCTAAGTATGTAATCCTTTGATTATTTCTTAATGTTACATTTCAGAAAGGACAACTAGGTGAAAGGTCACGAACATTTACAGTTGTCTGATATGTATTGACAACGTGTCCTCTGACGTCACATGTATTACTTCCTCACACGGAGCATGAGAGCCTAACTTCCTGACTTCCTGGGTGACCCAGAGCGGAATAATTGAAGAGCAGCATCATGAACTTGAAAGGAGAAAAATAGTATCATATGCTTGCTTCTATTTCTCTCACATCAACGGAGGTTGGCACCGGTTTTATGACCTTGTAGACTGTTCTGTTCTATGAAAGTTTTCTTTGTGAAGACATCAAGTGTGACACAGACCACATGCTCATTTGGACACAGCAAACCCAGTGACAAATGAAGATATGGGGGCATTCAACATTAAATATTTCCTACAGCTCTCATTCTGTCTCTCTTTTGTTCTCCCCCACCTCTCCACCCTCCTTCTGAAGGACTTTCAGGCTGTAGGGAGCCCCGTGGTGGCTCCGATTGTTATTGCAAACTCCAAAGGAGCAGGCCAGAGTGTTTTAGAGCAAACAGCTACTGGATCGGAAGGACAGACGTGATTGTGCTTGCCTAGCGAATTTTCACTGAATGTGCTTGTTTTACATAAGTGAAACAGTTTGGGAACTTTTTGTTAGATTCTATTTTATTTTTTTAAATATAGCATTTGTAACTTTCCTTGCAGGCCAGGCTGGACTTGAACACATGGCAATCCTTTTATATTAGCCTTCTAAAGGATGGGATTCCCACTGTCTGTATCACACCTGGCTAGTCTATTCTGTTTCGGGGGAGCATAAATCTGGGTTGCTAGGTGCCCTCAACACAGAAGAAGCTGGAAGAAAGAAGATGCAGGATAGCTGTAGCTTCCCCATGATCCTGACTGGCCCCACAGAAGACCCGGGGTTGCAACTCAACCGTTGGCGCTCTGGTGGAGGATTCGATATTCTTGGGCTCTGTGGTATTCATTTCAGGGTAATGTCACGCGCATTTTCACAGAAAAAGTGAGTTCATATCCTAAGTATCTAACACAGTGACACTCTCTGTTTTAGCATCGAGCTGTCTATCTATCTATCTATCTATCTATCTATCTATCTATCTATCTATCTATCTATCTATCTATCTATCATCTACCTGTCTATCTATCATCTATCTATCTGTCATCTATCTGTCTGACTGTCTATTATCTGTCTATCTATCTATCTATCTATCTATCTATCTATCTATCTATCTATCTATCTATCTATCTATCCATCCATCAATTATCTATCTATCATCTATCTATCTATCTATCTATCATCTGTTTATTTATCTATCATTTATTTATTTATCTATCATTTATCTGTCTATCATCTATCATTTGTCTGGTTAAAGACTCTATGGTAAGAAAGAGTAAACCCTGGCACACAGGTCAGTGTCTCTTAAGTATGGTTTCAGATCTGCTAGGAGGCCTATAACAAATTCATATTCCTGCCTCTTAGTTATAACAATAATTCTAGAATCTATCTTATAACCTGTATTTCTACTATGGTGTTTGTACTTGAAGAAAGAAATTCTAGACTTTGGGGACCTCTCTTTGATGCCCTTTCTGCTAAGACCATATAACTACACAAGCAAGCACTGAAGTGATTCTTTTAAACAAGGCAGCCCAGCACCCATGAGACAGGGAGGGGAATGGAGCTCTTCAGATCCATGGCCTGGAGATCAGTTGCAGAAAGCCGTACTGCTAGGTGAGGCGCTAGTGGAAGAGTGGGTGAGCAGTTCCCACTTGGGCTCTTTCCCAAGAAAATACAAGGCGATGCAGACACAGTGCCTAAATTCCTCGCTGTTGCCATGCAGGTTTGGGCTGCACTATAAATGTCATGTTGCTTTAATATATTATTATGAATTTGTCATAAATTATATGTGTGACACCTAGAAGCCCATGGCCCTTCCAAGGAGCAACACAGCACTCTTTGCAGTCCTAAGGGTTTATGCTTTTCTCAAAGGGAAGAGTTTGCTCTGGACTCGCTGCAGGATCAGCTTCCAAACGTCAATCAGTAGAAGCGCACCTGGAATTTTAAAGGTGTGGAGAGAGTGCCAGCTCTACCTTGCACCCAAGCCAGCACTCAGCTTTCACAGGAGTAAAAGAAGCACACAGGGAACAAAGGGCATTCTCTTCGCTGCCTGTAGCAAACCTGCAGCAGCTGGCACTTCCTTCTCAGGCTGCAGTCCCTTTCCCCAGGAGAGATGGACAATCCAGGAGGCCCCTGCTCAGTCCCCTGAACAGAGAGACCCTGGTCGTGCCCTTGCAGAGATTCTGAAGGTGCTTGCCTCCCAAGCATAAAGACAGGAATGAGATCCCCAGTATCCACACAAAACAAAAGCTGGGCCTGTAACCCTAGCACTGGGGAGGCAAAGACAGGCAGGTCCATGGGGGCTTAGCTTACTTGGTGATGGCCTGATAGTTGAGATCAAGGTTGATCATATGGATAGTACTGAAAGGAATGACACCTAGGGTTGTCATGTGACCTCTACACATACATACATACATACACAGATACACACACATACACACCACATCACATTTGCTTCTTGCTCTGGGACAAGGTGAATGAATAAGAAATAATGTCAGCGCTTCTTTTAATACTGCTCAGTGGATAACAGCAGCATCTTTTATTCCCCCGTTATTTTCTAATTCATGATATCAAAAAGGTACCCACAGTGGAAGTCCACTCAGCTTGTGTTCTGACAGCGTGCTTTTCAGAGAATGGATGTGAGCTCAGAGCCACAGTCAGTCTCCCTTCCTCCCTCTTTCTCTCCCTCCCTCTGTCTTCCTGGGGTCAGGGTGCATTGTGTGGCTACAGCAGCTGGCACCTATCCGGTGGTTAGGGCCAGTCGGTACAGGTCCAGGTACTCGCCACAAGGCTGATGATTTGAGTTCAGTTCCCTGGACCCACATGGTGGAATTGAGAGCTAAACTCTTGCAATCATCATCTGACTTTCACATGTACACTGTGGCATGAGTGTATCCCCACAGCATACTAGCTAAATAAAGATAATTTAAAGAGTTTTAAAAGGTATGCCATCTAATTATTGGTTCCTTTTCCTAATGCTCCCACTCCACTCCACATTTCATAAGGACATCTCTAGTCTTCATGCCTCCACAAAAACCTGCCTGGTATTAAGTGTCTTTCAAAGCAAATTCATGAAAATATTCATAAATGAATGCCATATAAAGGGCTGTGCCCTTCTGGTGGTCTATGTAAGAACAGAAGGAATAAGACAGACAACAGGTGCTCCCTAATTAAAAGTAGAGAGTGAATAAGGCCTTAAATCCTGCAAAGAGAGTGAAATCAGAACTCGTGACCCTGGCATGGTAGAAATCCAACAGTGAGTGATAGGGTCAAGGTGCAGGGAGGACAAAGGAAGTTGTGTGTTCTTCACCATGGGAGAGACGATATCTCTCTGCGATGGCCTTTGACAGCCTCAGCAACGTCCCCAGAAGAAGCATTGCTTGGAATGAGGGGTGGAAGCCAACTCCAGCTCTATTGGGATTTTGAGAATAGGGACGTGCCTTGAGTAAACCATCATTCAGTCATCTTGTACAAAGAGTTAGTTGGGCACTAAGTGCAGATTCGACCAAAACACAAAGCGCAAACAATCTTGAAAATACGGCTGAGATTTTTCTTGTACACCAGTGTTTCTCAACCTTCCTAATGCTGCGTTCCTTTAATACAGTTCCTCATGTTGGGGTGACCCCAACCATAAAATTATTTTTGTTGCTACTTCATAACTGTAAGTTTGCTAGTGTTGTAAATTGTAATATAAATATCTGTGTTTTCCAATAGTCTGAGGTAACCCCTATGAAAAGGTCATTTGATCCCCAAAGAGGTCTTGACCCACAGGTTGAGAACCACCGCTCTACACACAGATGTATTCAATAGGGCAGACTAGACCTGATGTTTGTCATGTAATCGATGCCCAATAAATATTTGTGGAATGGTTGAAGGAATGTTAAAAACCTCAAAACCACCCATCTGTCCATGACCAGAGGTAGGTATGTTTTTGAAGAATGGTTTTGATTAGCCCTCTCCAAAGTAGCTTTTGGCTCATCAGCAGAGCTAAAAGTGAGCTATAAACTTGGTTGTGTTGCAATGGTCATGTGGCAAGGTGGCCTCCAAACACATCTGCTGGGGGGTTTTCTGAAAGATATCTAGCTGGGAAATTTTTCTTTGTTCATTTCTGAAACAAAATAAGCAGACTCCTTTTCTACTGCGCTTATGACGTCAGGGTCAGGGGACAGCCCGTCTCGGGACAGCCTGTCTCCCCGGCTGACCTCCGCTCCTGTTCTCCCGCATGAAGAAGGTCTGTGCCTCTTACCACTTTCCCAAACCAGAGGGACGTTCCCCCGAAGCCATGAGTCTCTGCTCTCAAGTGCTGCCCTTGAGAACAGTGAGAAAAACCCAAGGCTGGTACTGGGATAAAGTTCACATGAAGCAGTCCACGTTAATGGCATTTACCATCCCAGAAAACGTGTGCGCTCTCATTTCCCTGTCTTCTACAGCATGCTATGCGTTTACTCTGCTGGTTTTAATAATAATAATTTTTAAAAGTGGTGGGAAGATTTTCCTGGGTGTACATGAGGGAGTGAGTAACTCTTCGAGGAATTTAACACCAGTGAACAGATGGGAAAACATGACTAAGTCCCTTTCATGTGATTTCTAGTCTCTCTGTATGTAGAACACAGCAGGCTGAATGGACCCACAGTGTCTTTTCAATGCACATCCTTTCTGCTTGTTGCCATGGACGATAAGATTCTGTTTCCTTCCTAACTTCCCCTTCTTTCACCCCAGCACAATAATATATGGCATTGACAAGTCATCCCTTGCCAGGTTTTCACCCATGCAAGTATGCCCTTTTCTTTACTTCTAACAGAGGGGCTCTGAGATCTGGGATGCTGATGGAGAAATGGGTCCCCAAAGGATGAGGACACACATTGTAACCGTGTCCTCAACATCGCGGGAGCACCATTTTACCACCAGTGGAGAGGATGGGGCTGAGGATGGTTTTATATTTGTATAGGGATGCCCAGGACGCAACAGTGGTGAGAATCACATTGTCTGAAATCAGAAGGCGGAGAGAGGGCTGGTTTCCTCTGGGATGCAGTCACATTGTTTGAGCAGACTGTGAAAACCTGGAGAACAGGCTCAGAACACAGGTCTGCTTGGAGACAGAAGGCTTGAGAACCATGTGCACAGGTGATATGTTTGAGGGAGATGTGGGAAATTAAGGACGGAGCCTTAAGTTTGTGGGGTATCCACACGTGAGGATGATGGGGAAAGAGACACTGAGAGAGTGAGGGAGAAGGACTGCTGAAAGAAGAGAGGGGTGGGCGGGGGGGGGGAAAGGCTGCTGCTCACCTTCCCCTCTCTTCTCCCCCACCTTCGCAGCGTACCCTCCCTCTCTCCTAGCTCCTGTGACATTCTGGGAAAGACAGAGGACATATTCCTTTCAGGGTGTCCCTTCTACCTTTCAGAAGTGTGGCTATTCTGCCTCCTGGGTCTATTTAGGACAGCAGATAGAAGGACTAATACTGTCTGTGCCCATGACCATGTGCTAAGTGCTCTGTAAAGTACATTACCATGGCAGAGGTGCTGGCCTTAGGTGGCCTGGCCTCTCATCCCCCTGAGTCCACACATTGCTGTGGACAGATCATACAGGACACAAAAGGCTGACGAATGGAGGGTACCACCCGGGGATGTTTGCCTTCTCTGTCCGGAAAGCTCATCCCAGTTGGCATTTTATATGAGAACTTCCCTGGGACACTCCAGGCCACAGTGATTTCTCTCATCTAGAATCTACAGTCAGCAACTTAGTTATCAGGGTTTTTTTGTATTTATTTACTTTTTAAGCACTCTGATCCCCCCAATGATTTCTTGGGGACCTTGTTCCCCACTCATGGAATATTCACGTAGGTAGGGTCATGCTTTTTTGATATAGACTGAGTGCCTCTCCCGGAACCCATGGCCACTCAGGCCCCCTTGCTACTGCTTCCCTCTGACAGCGGGTTTTAAGAACACATTGATTAGGCCCTGGTTAGAGTCATATTTACTAGTGGGGTTCCCAAACCCTGTGGTGCTGTTTGATAATTGCTAATCAGCGCTTCCAAGCACTTTGGAAAACACTGGGCAAAGCAGATCTTTTTATAATGTTATACAAGTGAGCTTGAACAGGGAAACAAGGAAAACAGAGAGGGAAAGATGGCCAAGGCTCCTGGGGCTGACAGCTTCTTAATGCAAGCCCTCTAGTAATTACCACGGGGAAATGCTTATTTTATGAGTCTTGTATGCACCTTCATTTCTTTTTCCCCTGCTTGTTTTGTGACCCAGAAAAATTTTTACCATCCTTGCAAGAATAAAGGAGAGCCAGGTTTTCCTCCAGTGGAGATGCTCTACCTCATCAGGGGAAATGGAATCCAAATTAAACTTTGTTCTGCAAGTTAAAAACATATCTCAAATGCAAGTCAACAAAAATGTCTCTGGCTCTAGTTGAATTGCTTTTTTATGGTATGCAAAACAAACCACTGCAGCGGCTCTGCCTGTGAAGAGCAGGGTGCAGGGGCTCTGCCTGTGAAGAGCAGGGTGCAGGGGCTCTGCCTGTGAAGAGCAGGGTGCAGGGGCTCTGC
>NC_022012.1:8413003-8418649 GCF_000317375.1 Microtus ochrogaster | reverse complement strand
CTGTGAAGAGCAGGGTGCAGGGGCTCTGCCTGTGAAGAGCAGGGTGCAGGGGCTCTGCCTGTGAAGAGCAGGGTGCAGGGGCTCTGCCTGTGAAGCGCAGGGTGCAGGGGCTCTGCCTGTGAAGCGCAGGGTGCAGGGGCTCTGCCTGTGAAGCGCAGGGTGCAGGGGCTCTGCCTGTGAAGAGCAGGGTGCAGACTTCGCCTACAATTTAGAGACTAAGGGGAAGACCTGTCTCACTCCCTCACCTCCCCACTCAGTGCACAAGGGAAGTGGAGAGAACATTTCTCAGCCTGGGATTTGTGTTCTAGGCTGCGTGAGTCCCACAGCCTGCCGCCCACTGTAAACAAAACAAAAATGCAGGCTGTTCCACTTCTGTCCCTTTCATAGGAGAATGGGCATAGGAGAAAAGAGATGACTCACTTTGAAAAATACTTTGTGTGCACGTGCATGTGTGTATACACGAATGTGGGTGTGCTTATGCCAGAACACGTGTGGAAGTTCGTGTTGGTTAGTTTTCCACCCTGTTTAGGACATACGCCTTTGTCATTGTTCTGTATGCTAGGCTAGCCTGCAGGTTCCCAGAGATTTTCCCGTTTCTGCCTCCTGTCCTGCAGTAGAGTGCTGGGGTTATAGATATGGATTGTTGTTTTCAAAGCAGAACTCAGATCCTCACACCCATGCAGACAGTTCTTCTACACAGACCCAGCCCTAGCATAGTGTTAGGGTCTAGAGCCACAGTGTCATCAGCTTCAGTGGGGAAACAGAAATTTCATGGACGGGAAGATGCTAACGAGGTTCTGATAGGCTGAGCCACCGCCACTGTAGACTGATTGATAGAGGAACCAATGCCACTGTGTGGCATGTTCCTACGAATCCTAACATTCTCTCCAAAGTGAAACATTTGTCCCAGGAAGGAGGGGAATCAAGAGTCTCGGGTGGTAAATGAAAGGTCCTAGAAAAGTCTCTTATCTGCAAAGAAGAAAGCTTGGAAGATTCTTGAGGGCCCCTCCCAACAGTACAGTCGGTGGGGTGGAGCCTCCGAGCACTGAAGTGCAGGAAGAGAGATGTGGGGACTGGGGATCTGTCTGCACATACCTTCAAGACTGCAGATTTAGGGAATTGTCATCCATGCTGGGAAGGCTTTCTGGTTATACAGCTGTTTTTCAGATATCCCTGATCCTAGTAACTAACTCTTACCCATGTTCCCTTGACTGCAAAAAAGTTAACTGGCTTGCCAATTTGGATATTGGTACAGTCTGTCACAAGCTCCATTTCTGGGGTGAGTAGATCCGTGTGTGTTGCACCTCCCCAAGAAAAGTCTGTCACACGACAAACGTCAAAGCCTGGACTTGAAGCCAGGTTCAACTCCCTGGCAAGCAGACCTGCATTCGACTCCATGATGACTCCAGACAGGTGATAGCACAATGTCTGCTACAACTCACATTTATGGAATGCCACATTTCAAAGTTTAACTCAGAAGAACGAACATACTATTAATTACTGAGAGCTCAATGAAATATACCAGATGGCATGTAGTATATATTATTATATACAATTCTAAAAACACCCCAAGGGGCTGGGGTGATGGCCCAGGGGGGAAAATGTTAGCTGGAGTCCCAGACTTACACACGGAGAAATCTGGATGGCAGCAGATGTCTGGGATCCCAGAGCAGGGAAGGAAAGACACAAGGATCTCTGCAGTTTGCAGGCCAACCAGCAGAATTAGTGAGGTCCAGGCTCAGTGAGAAACCTTGCTTAAAAAAACACCCCAAAGCACTCACTGGAGAGTTATTGAGGAAGACACCTGACATGGATTCCCAGCTTTTTCATGCACTATGTGCGTGTGCACATACAGCCACACAATCCCACAGGAACATGCGTGTATGTGCCCGTGTGACACACACACACGCGCACACGGTGAGGGAGATGGCCCGTCTGGAAGTTGGAAAGGGCTGTAATACCAGGCTGTATTTGCATTCTGAGGTGCTGCTAATGGTGACGAGGAGGGAAGCTCCACAAGGTTGACTACCGAGAGCCTCAGCCCAAGCTGTGGTTCTCCGAGGAGCCCATGAGAAACCCAAAGTGGGGCCATCTCTCACTGTATCTGAGCTGCATTTGTGAGAAGGATGGATGTTGGCTTTTGTGGAGATGCTTGCCCCACCAAGTCCTAACTGAAGGCAGCATGGAGTAGGAAGAAGTAGCTACAGACATGGAGGCTGCATGAGTGCAGCAGTCATGTGAGTCCCCCAGAGCTCACACGGGTCTTAGAGAATGTGGTAGTCCTGGTACTGACAGGTGGGGTTCCCGGGAAGCATTGGACAAGGCAGAGAAAATGATGAGGGAGCACACTGTATGCCAAGCTTATATCCTACAGCCCAGACACTGAAATTACAGAGCTGAAAGGAGAAAGCGTCCCTGTCTGTAATGGACTTCACTCACAAACCTGTTCCGGGCCACGCTGACCTGAGAACAGCAGAGCTGCATCTGTGAAGCTGATGCAGAAACATATCACGAGGCTGTCACTCTACTGAAAGTCTCTCCAGATATACTGTTGCTTTAACTCTTGATCCAACCATAAAAGTGTAGTCACCGCCAAATTGCATGGTGTTCTCAATTACTTGGGTTCAGCTGTCAGTGGCAGGAGGCCCTTTGAGGATTATGAATCATTACCTAGGCCATGTTATTAAATGGGGAAAATATGTTATAATAGAATGTGACTGTCAATTTTCAGGGGCATTACAGTCCCCTGGGAACTAAACTGCCTCCCAAGAACACAGGGATGACATGGAGAGAGAGACAGAGAGGCCGGTGATATGTGAGTTCATTTCTTCTCCAGGCTTACACGGTAATGAGGCGTTTTTTATCCGAAATAGCATTAGGGGTATTTGAAGACAACCATCCAAGTGACAGGTCACTGCCAAAACTACAAGGTGTGTCGATGCTAAATCCCCAAATCCTGACAATGCGGGGAGATAGGTTTTAATTTGGGCCTGAGACTTCCTGGGCCGTAAAATGGACCTAGAAATACATCCTCTTTTAGAAAAGAACTCGCAGGGTGTTGAGTCTGTTTCTTTTCCCTTTGAATGTCTTTGTGTTGGATCTAAACATTTATCCTGAAATTATCAGCAACCCGAAGCTCATCTCTTAAAAAGTATGGACATGGGAGGAAGAAGGAGGGGACGGGGGAAAAGAACATTTAGACAGAAAACGTTGCAGGGAAATAATTACTGTCCTTGTTTTGAGGGATTGCTTATGAAGTAGTTTTAGAAAACCAGATATCCTGAGACCTTGGTTTCCCATGTATGTGTGTGTGCACATGTGTGTGTGTGTCTATGTTTGTTGTGTGTGGTGTGTCTGTGTGTGTCTATTTCTCTGTGTTAATGTGAGAGCCTCATCTGCTATGAAACTTTAATGCCGACGAGATCCAAGATCATGATTGCTCCAAGTTAAGGAAAAATAAATGGCACTATTAACATTGCCTTCTTTTATAGGAATTTTTCTTTTTCTCCTTTTTTCGCTCACATGGCTAGGCTAAGAGGTCAAAGCCTACAGAAATTATTGACAAACATCTAAAGTGCGGTGCTGTGCACCTCTCCTAGACAGGGTTAGAGAAGGGTCAAAGACACCGGGTGGAGCTGGAGGTACCCTGACTTCGCTGTCGTGATGAGGGCAGTGTTCCCACCAGGGAAGTGTTCTCATGTCTGTGGAGAAGAATCAGGCAAAGGTGACCCGACAGATGGAGAGGGCGCCTCTGTGAAGCCACTCTGATTTTGGTTAGAAGGCAGAGTCAGCAATGGGATAAATGTATTTGATATCGCAGTGAGTTTTCAGGGGTGAACTCACTATGCTGGCCCCGAGGAACACCAGAATCCCTGGTGAGTGTCAGCAGAGGGCAACAGGACTTACTTCCCTGGGAAGGGAAACAGAGGCCAGCAGCCATGGCTGGAGATGCCTCCACCACCAGGTTTCTGAGACCCCACAATGGCAGCTTTAATCAAGTCTTATTGTAGGAAACAAAGCCACACCCAGCTGCTGAATGGCCTCTTATTAATCGCCACAGGGGTCCTGAGAGGTAGGTGTTAATTGTCCCTGAGCTTCTCTGGCTGTGTGTGGTGCCTGGTTTTTCTTTGAACTCAAACACAGATTAGATTTTAAGAGCAGGAGACCAGAGGGATTTCTAGGCACCACAATCCCTTACAAAATGAAACCCATAATGCTGCACAGAATTCTAACTTTGACCCTCTTCTGAACAAAGAAGCCACTTTTAATAACTGTCATCCAATGCAGTGATCATCTTCGTAGGACTGAGGGCTCCACACATGTCTGAATTTGATTTGACAGCACCCCGAGAAAGGCATTGTCTGCTTTGGTCCCTGAGTACTTACGCATCACGTCAATACCGTTTTGCCTATCATTTTATTTCTGCCCAGCAACAGAGCCCTGCATGTCATGAGTGACCTTACCTTTAAAATAATGTCTGGCTCACCAGGACTCATTATAACAGACATACCAACTGTTAGCCTTCCATCTAAAGAGGAAATTGTTTCAGATTTTCAAGGAGAAGAATATGAACAGATGTTCCGCAATCTAGAGGAAAGAAGGAAGTTGGGACAAGTAAAGGGGAAAAGACTTCCTTAGCCTGCTTGTTTCTGTTTACTTGCCACCAGCTTTGCCTTCCAGAGTTTTTCCTCATTTCTGTAACTCTTGTCCCCTGTCCCCTTACTAACCCCCGCATTTCTGCCTTTTCTTACACAAGCCTGCTTAGAGGAAAGAATCTGCTACAATGACCAGGACATGAACCCTGGTCCCTTCCTCTGCTGGACTGTCGCTTTGGACAAGTCACATCCCTGCTCCGTGCTGACAGAAGTTAGACTGCATTTTAGGCGTTTGAGGGCCTCAAAACAATCATTAAAAAACAAAACTCTAGGGCTAGGGAGAGAGTTAGGCTTATAAAGTGCTTGTTTCGTAAATGGAAAAACCTTGGCCTGGACCTCCAGCACTCACAGACAAGCTGGGCATAGCAGCGTGTGTCTCCCATGACGAGGAGACGGAGGCATTGGGAGATGGGGGCCCTGGGTACTGAGGTACTGGGAGGTGGAAAGAGTCACTGGGGGTTGGAGGCAGTGAGGGACAGAGGCATGGGGAGATGGAGACACTGGAGTACCGAGATACTGGGGAGACAGACAGAGGCACTGGGAGGCCAAGGCAGTGGGGGATAGAGGCACGGAGACATGGAGGCATGAAGAGATGAAGGCACAGGAAGATGGAGGCACTGGCGTACCACGGTACTGGGAAATGGATGGAGGCATTGGGGTACGGAGGCAGTGGGAGACAGGCATGGGGAGATAGAGGCACTGGGGTACCGAGGTACTGGGAGACAGAAAGAGGCACTGGGAGACCTAGGCAGTGGAGGATAGAGGCATGGGGACATGTGGGCATGGGGACATGGAGGCACTGGGAGAGAGAGGCACAGGGAGGCAGAGATGGCAGATTCCTGCAGCTCACTGGCCAGCCAGTCTAGACGAGTCCATGACTCCTGATTTAGGAGACACTGGTCTCAGTTATCTAGCCTGGTCTCAGTTATCTAGCCTGGTCTCAGTTATCTAGCCTGGTCTCAGTTATCTAGCCTGGTCTCAGTTATCTAGC
>NC_022012.1:8389479-8412903 GCF_000317375.1 Microtus ochrogaster | reverse complement strand
CCTGGTCTCAGTTATCTAGCCTGGTCTCAGTTATCTAGCCTGGTCTCAGTTATCTAGCCTGGTCTCAGTTATCTAGCCTGGTCTCAGTTATCTAGTCTGGTCTCAGACAATAACCACATTTGGGTCTAAAACTAAGACCAATGTCTTTGAGAAGCAAGGTTGTGAGCCTTCCTTTAGAATAATAGTCAGCAAGAGATGAGATGCCAACGCAGAGAAAGTGCTGGAATATCTTATGTCGGCTGAAAATCTACAGCAGAAGGAAAATTAGAGTTGCTGCAAGTAAGTGACAGGGTGCATTTTTTCTACAAGGCCAGGACAGCAGAACCTATTCCACAGTCTCTTCTCAGAGTGTGACTTGGTCGTTTCTCTGTCTAAAGTGTTCAAGACTGCATTCTCTCTCCTCAGAGCCACAGCCGTTGCTGTCTCTGACAATGGAAGAGAGTGCACAGGATGTGTGTGACACCCAAGACTGCTACAGACAGGATACAGCGGCCAGCTGACAGCTACTGTGAAGGTCCCAGGCAACACCAACAGGTGGGAGTGAGTGTCTTCAGATGGCTGTAGCTCCCAAACTTCCACACTGTGCCGGAAGTCAGGTAGAGCCAGCTCTCACACACAGTCTGCCTAAACTATGGGAAATAAATAAATAAATAAATAAATAAATAAATAAATAAATGCTGTCATTGTTTTAAGGCATGTATGTTGAAATAAATAATGTGAGCTTACTACACCTGTAACCTGGGGCCTCTGCCAGAGCAGAGCTTTCTTACCTGCTGAGCTGTCCGAGCTGTCTTTCCAGACCTGCAGGAGTGTTCATTACACTCATTTTCTCAAGATTCTCGTTTCTCTATGCACCTTATTTTTTGATTTAGAGAAACAGAATCTGAGATCTGCCTTGGCTACCTGTCTGTTTATTTAATGCCTGTTCAAAAAGCTTTGTTAAGTGTGATGGTCTATATACAACAGAATAAACCAGCTCTGTGAAATTCTGCAAGTTCCTTGTCCAAGCCTTGTTCACTTAACAGATGCCTGTGGAAGGCCTGCTGTGTGTCATGCGTGTGTATCTCCACTAGGTTTCCTTCCTCACAAACTCATCTCCTTTGGCTGACACCCTTTCCTCTTTGTAAAATCAAACCCCAAAGCAGAGCTTCACCACTATGAGTTGGTTGCAGTCAGCTAATGTTTCGAAGCACAAACCGTAGCCAGTGTTCTCCCGTACAGCATTTCCTTCCATACTCCTCAGGACTCTGTTAAGCAAATGCGGTTACTATCCCTTGATAGACAACGCTCAAGGTCAAGTCACTAAGTAGCCTGTCTAAGGCCAGAGTGAGGGAGGGGCCGGCTCTGGTGACAATCAAGTTTGCTATCCAAGCCCCCATCCCGCTTCCCCGGCTAGCTTCTCTTGATGGAGAAGGAATGCGTTTTCAGTCCTTGAACCGTCTGCTAGACAAACATTTTAAAACTCGCCTAGTTATGCTGCAGAAATACAAAACTGGAGACTTTGGCTGTCATGAGTCTTCTAGAGATGCTCTGTATTAAAACATCTGCTTCCGTTTTCAGGCGCTGACCTTTGTACGAATGGGTTTTATGTCTCACAGTTATTTTAGGGCTGGAGAAAAATCAACCAGAAAGAGAATTCAGTTCGTCCTTCTCATATAAGCTCACATTCTGAAGACTTTTTCTGCTCATGCCATGTCCCTGTCATGTGGCCTGCAACACCAGTACTCATGCTGGATGTCCAGTACGTATCTCAGACATTGGCCTAAATCTGTAGGTCTGCTCTAGAACCAACCACAGAAAAGCAGCTTCAAATGTCTAAATGGCTTTGGGGGTTTGCATGGGGGCATAGATGAGCAGACGTGGGCCATGCACTTGCTTATCCAGACAGTGCTACAGCTTGACACTGGGCCAGGCCTAGCAAGACCCTAAGGAGCAGCATTAGGGAGACAGCCACACACAGTGGGAAAGTGTATAATTTCCAGGGGGCAAGGGGCATTAGAAAGAGTCATAGCTCCCATATTTGTCCAATAATAATTCTAGGACTACAAAGCAAACAAACCAAAAAGTCCCAAAAACTTACCCCCCCCCCCCGCCAAAAAAAAGAAATTTTTCTAGGATTTTCTTTTGGCACCAAATCATTTGAGAAAGGTTGGTGATTACTGCCTTTCCTGACCAAAAATGAACTGTCCTGAGAAAAATTACGAAGAACAGAAATATGCTTCAGTGGGAAGAAGCACTTCTGTGTCAGTCTGATGATCTGAGCTCCATCCTACAGCTCACAGGGGAGAATAAACAGCAAAAAGTTGGTCTTCGTCCTCTACACGCATGACTTGGGGTGCATTCCCCCCACCCCAGATCATACACACATAGACAATCCCCTCACCACACAGACACACACACACACACCACACACAAACACCATACACAGACACTCACACACATACACACATACCACACACAGACATGCACATACACACCACACACAGACAACACATACCACACAAACACACATATACACACCACACACAGATACACAAACACAAAATAAAAAATCATTTGAAGTGAAAAAGAAAGGAAATTTAAGACTTAACCTTGATCCCACATCCTTATCTCTATTTTTGGACCACTGGTACCCAGAATTTTACCTAGTGAAGATTCTTTGTGTCTGATTTAATGAATACCAGGAGGTGAGGTATGTGAGAGATGAGAGGTGAAAGGTGAGAGGTGGGAGGTGGGAGGTGAGAGGTGAGAGGTGGTTTACAAACTTAGGCCGCTCTCAGGGAAACGGCCTTTTCTGATAGGTACAAAGCCCAAGGAAGGGCTGCCTCCCTTCATCTCTTGGGGACTTCAGAAACAATGGACTTGGAAATAGTGGGGCAAGGGGGCAGTGAAGAGTTAAAGCCAGAGTGTTGTCACGTGGGCAAGCCTCTGCGCCCTGGCCAGGTGTCCCGCTGCAGGCTTCTCGAAGCTGCGCAGCTTGTTTCCAATCTGTTTATGCAGGTGCTTGCAGAGGAGGGCGCTGTTCTGTGCGGAGGCTCCCTACAGACATGCCCAAACTCAAAGTGGCTGCCAAGGAGTTTGCTGCTGGCTGGCAGGCAGCGTGTCCAAGTCAGCCACCCAGGTTTCCCTCCTGTCTCTAGTACTGGCTTGAGGTAAAAATCAACACATGAGCTGCAGGTGCGCTGCCCTGGTGTCACCTGGGAGATGGTGAGAGATGCAGGGACGCAAGTTCCGCCCATACCTACTGACGGAGAAGCAGGCTTAAACGGGGCTTCCGGGTGGTTTCCCTGCTCGTACTCCATGGCCCTCCAACTCGAAGGCGCATATATGCCTGGAGTTGTTTCCCTGCTTTCTGTGCCCATCGGCCTACTCTTCTTGTCCCTTTGTTGAAGTTTTTCTTGGTCTTAATAGCTACCTCATGTTTCATTGTGCTCTCGCACTAAGGTAGAGTTTAAGTGCAATCTCATTGCACTGTGCCCAGATACCCCAGCGCGGGCATCCCCTGCAAGAACTTCAGAGATGAGAATCTTGGCTCCTCCCCAGATCTATGTGATCAGAATCTACATTCCAGCAGGCCTACTGGTCGTGCGTGCAGCATGGTTTGAGCAGCGCAGATATGCCAGACACACAAACTCCTCCTTTCTGAGAGATCGAGTTTGCTTTTCTTCCTTTAATAAGCGGCAGTAGATATGTGCACCAGAGAAAATGATACAATACAGCATAATTAGGGTTTCTCCTAAATGAATTATGTATTAGCTTTTATAAATTGCCTGTCAAATTGCTGGAGAACCAGGGCCCGTTTTGGGGTCCCTAGAAAGAAGAGATACACAAAACTGGATTAGAAAAGGGGCTGGAAACAGAGAAAGGAGCTGATGGGATGAGGGCTGTTTCACAGATGCTAGCTGCCATGCTAAGTAGGTCAGATGTGTCTCCTACCAGTCATGAATCCATTGTAAGGACGGCCATTCTCCTCCTCTGACAGTGGAGGAGTGCACACAGAGAGCTTGGAGTCACTTACTTAAGGTCACACAGTTGCTGGGTGTCAGTGGCAATTGGAAGCCACAGTGCCTGGCTTCAGACTTGACTGCTGCAAGGCTGGGAGTCACAAACACCACAGGCTTGATACCGTATGATAAACACTGCCAGACTCAAACTGGATGCCCTGAATTCAAAACTGTGGCTCAGACAATGGGAAAGATACAGCCAGAGGCCTTCCTGTGCACAGCTGGAGTCTGTGACTTTAGCGGATCTTAGGCACCTCCTATGGTCTCAGTGAGCCTGATGCCCTTGCACACTCACGGCCTGCCTTCTCTCCCCTGCACACTCACGGCCTGTCTTCTCTTCCTTTCTGGGTAAGTGTGACAGCCCGAGAGAACATACCAAATGTGGCATATAGCAGTTGGTTAATAAAAGCCACTGTTGCTTCACTTATATTAGTCAAATATAGATTCCAGGTTGGTGTTTTTTTTTTTTTTTATGGCTCTTGAATGAACCCATTGGCTCTACCCATGTAGCATTGACTTAATGTGTCATAGATGTTTCAAAAATATTTGCAAGTGAATGAGGGAATGAACAAAGGAACAGGGAGATATACACACATATCTATGTTTAAGGAATCACTGAGAAGCCAGTTCCAGGTTGCCTGGAAAGTATGCACTGTAACTCCCCAATTTCATAAGGCTGTTAATTACGTTGCTCAGTCTCTTTCTCCTGTGTGTGTGTGTGTATGTTTGTGTAGTTACACACATGTCATGTTGTCCATGGAGGTCAGAGGACAGCTTGAACGAGGCAGCTCTCTCCTACTTGGTGAGTCCCGGGATTGATTTCATGTCTTCAGTCTTGGCAGCAAGCTCCTTTCCCCACTAAGCCATCTCCTGGACCTAAGAACTTTCAGAGAGTAGTGTTTTGTACAGGAGCGGCTCCTGCCTTCTTGGTTTCGGTGGCTCCCTCAGGCTGTGGAGTGAGGCTTATCTTGACTGCAGCACGGTTTGCGTGCTGAACTTGACAAGTCTTGCCCCGCCTCCACCCTTCTCCCAGTGGCCTACATGCTGAGGAGGTCTTTCCCTTCCCTCGGGGTGTGACTTTAAAGTGCTGTTTTATTGACTCATAATTAAGAACTTCTGATGGGAAAACCAGTCAGCAGGCACAAATGGCCTGATGGCCTGGGAGCCAGGAGTGTCCCACCAGCAAAAGTTGGGGCGTTATTCTTCTTATGGCAAGCGCAGTGGACAGGGTTGAAGAGCCTTTGCTGAGAAGACGTTCTCAGAAATACGAAAGCCTTTACATAAGCTTTCTCCTCTTTTTGAGGAAGTCAACTCTTTTTTTCCCTTATCTCTCTAACTCGCAGTGAAAACGTGAGTGAACGGCTCTACAACTGGATGGTTGCAGGAACGAGTGAAGTCATGAGTGGGAGGGAGCTGACAATGGAAATTTGGTGGCAAACACTGCGTGGGTAGAAAGGAAAAGCACATGTGAACGGTCTTAAGAGGAAGCGCAGAGGGAAGGGTTACGCGGCCGCCCTCTGCAAGGGCTGCTCTGAGCAGCACGGTGAGGTCTGCCTGTGTTTAACATTAAAACACCCACTAAACCAACACGAGAGGGTTTCAAACGCCCGAAGACCCCCGACGAGAAACAATTACTACTCTTTTAACTGAGCAAACATTCTTGGAATTCGGTCACATCCTATTAGCGGAGATAGATTCCGGTTCAGTGCTGGGCACGGGATGTTTTCCACATCTGGTTCCACTCATGGAAATGAGCTCCCAGACACCATTATTCTCCTGACATATCTGGTTTAACACGCGAGGTGATGTCCTCTTGCCGCCCTGCGGTAAGGTTTGACGAGAGATTGGTAATGCATATAAAGTGGTTTTCCATTGTCCGATTAAAGTGTTTAATCCAGTCTTCTTGTTGAGTTAGATTTTTTATTTTTAAAGCAGAATGAGTAGCCATTTTACATATCACAAGTTTTAGGGCTTATAATCTGCCACCAGTGTTTTTACTTGCCATGAGTTACTCCTGAGAGAAAACAGACTTTTCAAAGCTCATTGAAAATGGATGTTTCTAATTCTCCATAGAAATCATAACTGAGCTTGGACATTATTGTGAGGTGGACAAGAGAGAGAAGTAGTGCTTTCTCCCTGTGACTAATTTAGGATAATTGAACATCTACAGCTTTGAAATTGGGACTCGACTGTGGGCATGTGGTGATACGTCCCCATCCTCAGACAGATCTACTAATTCCTGTCCTGTCTCACATGGGCATCCTACGGACACAGCATGTCAGCTTCGTGACTTGCTGTCCTCTTTGGCTACCCTGCTTCTGCTGTTTAGGGTGCCACATATCTGTGCAGTGCCCCACATCTGTGGGAATCATATTCTTCATTCAGAAATGAACCCACCACAGGGGAGAGAGATTGAAAAAACTGGACTCAGGGTCTTTATATTCTTATTCAGCTGGCTCCATTTGTTTTCATTGTTAGTATTTAAAATATGAAAGACGATAGAAAGGCCTTTTCTACTGGAGGTCAGCAAGCTGGGTGATGAATGACAAAGGCTAACGCTACAAGTTACAAGAGGTGTAAGAAATAAAAGCCATTTAACTCTTATTTTTGTCCTCTCTTCTTGCAAAGAAATGACCTCCCGCTGGAAATTTGCTAAAAGGAAATAAGGAAACATGAATGCATTTTTCATGTGTGTGTGCACGTGCATGTGTGTGTGCCCACCAATGGATGAACACACTGGGCAGACGCTGGCATTGAGTCCTTCTCTACCATCCTTCATGTTATTATCATCATCGTTATTTGAGTTAGAGACGCTTTCCTGGGTCTGGATCTTTCATCTTTAGCTAGCGTGGCTGGGCAGTAAGGGATCCCTCTGTCTCAGCCTCTCAGGGCTGGGAATGCGGCTTTGTGCCTAGCTTTCACACAGGTGCTAGATCCGAACTCAGGTCCTCGAGCTTTCCTGCAAGCACTTGACTAGATGGCTTATCTCCTCAGTCATCCATGAAGCTATTTTAGTGGGACACTCGTGTTGAACATCCATTCGCTCACTGATGAATCAAAGGCTGAGATATACAAGACTTTGATCTCGTATGTGATGGAGGGAGGGGGATAGGGAGGGAAGAAAGACAAGCTCGTACCAGTCACAAATCTGGCATTACTTCACAAAGCTACTCAACAGCCCCTAAATAGACTCTGCTCCTGAGAAAACTTAATGAACTTGTCTGAGGCTAGACCATGACTATAGAAAACAGTGAACTTCAAAATCCAGATCTGTCTGATCACTGTATCCATGATCTGGACGTTTGCTTAGATGGATTTTTCGTGAGTTAGACATCTAGAGTCATTAACAGAAACATGGCAGCCCCTAGGCCTTATGTCAGAGTTGGTCTCTTCCACATCTTACAAAATAATTTATATTGATGACTTTGTTAAAAAATATAAAAGCAGGCTTAATAAATTCATCATTGATATGGAACTAGGATCAGTTTCCTGTGGAGAAACTGAGTCAGAATCAAAATGATCTCATTAAGCTGGAACCTTGAGCCAGCCATAAATTGATGGCATGCACTTGTTAAGTCCCTGTACCTGGACATCAGATATCAGCTGCGCACACTATGAGCCAGAGGAGGAAAACAGTCTAGAGGGGCATGAGATGTGAGTGGATTGAAGCGGACTCAACAAATCAATACTGTGGTGAAGGCTTGTTCTGAAAGAGACGATAGTGTACCCCAATGTCAATATCAAGCCCAGGCAATTGTATGCAGCTGCCAAAACAGCTGGTGTTATCTCACAGTTCATTTACATGCATAACCCATCTACTATGTTCTTGTCAAGCTGTGCAGGCAACTTACTATTTGGATTTATGTGCTCTCTTCCACGGGCTGTGGAGGGTGTGCCTCCATTCATGGGAGGGAACCAGAGTTGTCACAGTGTAGGATAAAAAGCCTTAGATCAGGAGTGAGCATCACGGGGCCACAGATTCCCTAAAAGCACAAAGATCTCTACGGTGCTCCCAATGGTAAGACTATATGGTGTGAGAGGAGTGGGGGCTGAGGATGGAACAAGCTGTGATTTATAATCATATCCCTGGCCTTCCACCCAGAGCCTTGCTGGCATCGCTGAGCTGTGCAGAGAACACTGCTTTCAAACGATCAGCAAGGCTTCTCTGTTGGAAGAGCACTCCAACTACATTTAGCCTTCAAGTTACTTGGAAGCAGAGAAAGGCGCTGTATGAAGGGCAGGTGGGTCACCACCCCGGGATGGCCTTTGCTAGGGATGTGAGCCAACACTCATCAACAGCAACTGGACATTGCCTGATGACCATATGTCACGAAGTCCCAACTGGCTGGCTTCACACGGGCCACCTGATTCTGCCTTTGTGCACATCCAAATCAAGTTATTTTAAAATCGAAATTCTGGTGGAGCATGTGCCTTAGACTAATTTACAAGGACGCGAACTCCAGGAATCACATTTAATGTGCACCAGCAATGCTCAGGTGAGTGTTTCCAGAACTGCTTTATTCATTCTCCGTCTCTTCCCATCTCTCGTAGATTAAAACAATCTTGGGAGAATGGAGTTTGTGGGGGCATTGTGCTTCCCCAGCTAGAAGACATTGTCAAATCTGGTCATGCCACAGTATTCACTTGGCAGAGAACCATGTTAAAGGCATGCTGAAAGATCGCTTTGTGAGCTATCCTATTTGTATAACACCTTCAGTGACAGAAACAAGAAGAGCGAGCAAGAAAATAGCCAACCCTTTATTTTCAGAACCATGTGCAAAACTGCAATGCATTCCGTAATCTCAAATTAGACAGCCTCTCTTGTAGCAAAACAGAAATTTCTTATTTATTTATTTATTAAAACTAGAAATTTCTGTCTGAAGAACAAGATTCCTTTTTTATTCCTGCACTTTTTGTCTTATTGTTTAGGAGATGGAGGACACAGGTTTGGCTTTTACTAGCTGCTCTTCTCATTTTCAATGCCTGTGTGTATGCTTCACCTTAGGAAACAGAAGCAAAGAGCAGACAGACTCCGTGTGTGTGTGTGTGTGTGTGTGTGTGTGTGTGTGTGTGTGTGTGTATGTGTGTGCAGGCGTGTGAGTGAATGAGCAAGTGAGCACACATGCACACGTGTAAGTGCATCTGTGTGTGAATGCCGGTAGAGACCAGAAGAAGACGTCAAGTGTCACCCCCATTTCTTCCTCTCCTTATTTCTTAAGACAGGAGTTTACCAATTCAGCAGGACTCACTGACTGGTCAGTGAGTTCCAGGAATCCTCCTGCCTCCCCTCCCTCCTAAGCATGGTTTTCTCACATGATGTACCCTTTTACAAGGGTACAGGGCTCCGCAGTCAGGACCTCATGCTGGTACTGCAGGCACTTCAGCAACGGAGACATCCACCTCCTCCCCTCTTTGCATCTTTCTAACTCTGTCTAGGACACACAGGGGTGAGAAACTCGACAGGGTGTACTCAGGCTTCTTGTATTCTGTACCCTGTTTTGTTTTTAGTTTTTAAATTTTCATTCTTGTTTGTTTGTTTGGAGCGCAGGGACAAATATAGGCTCTTCTAAAGATGATAAACAATATAGAACTGGCTTCAAAATAATCAACAAACGTAGCAGGAGAAATGACAGACAGGCAGGGAGTCTGCACTAGCTGCCCAGTGCGAGCTGGAGTGGACCCATGTAGATGCTGGATGGGAGGCTGGGGGTCAGTGTGTGGGCATTTAACTAGGCCAGCTGTGTTGTTTTATCAATGACTTGGTTTAATCCAAGCATGAGAACGTGAGTTCTGTACCCAGAACTGTGTTTTTAAAAGGCTGGGCTCACTGACTCCTGCTTGTAATTCTAGAGCTCAGGAGAGAGGAGGACCCCAGGGCTTGGGACCAGCCAGTGTAGTCAAATAGGCAAGTTCACATTCAAGAGAGACCCTGCTTCAAATCATAAGGCAGGGAGAGGTTGAAGAAGGCGCACTGAATCCATGTGCACACATATGCAGGTGCCCCATCTCGTGTGCGCGCACACACACACACATCACCGCCACCACGTCTGTATCTGCGCAGGTCAAAGTGAAGGTGAGTTGTCAGGACTCCACTGGATGACCTGAGAAGAGAGAGTGTAAGGGGCTCGGCCGTCCTCTGGCTCTCCCCTGCTTCTACCCCAACAACCGCTTTTACGTGTCACCCTGTGATGGCATCCAGTAAACCATCTCAAGGCACAGTCGTGCACAGCAAGGGGAGGGGACTTGGCCTGATGAAAGTCTTCTGTGCTCTTTCCTTGACGACCAGAGCTGGGCAGGATAAGAATCTAGAAACAAAACCTCCCCCAATCACGCCACGCTTTGAAATGTTGCTTTCAGAATGCTGTTCACAGAAATGAAGTGTGTCCTTTCTGTATTAGCCAAAGGCAGAAGCACTAAGTGTGAATGAAATTTCCCGGGGAGAGGTGCTGTGGGGACCGAGTTGCTCGGCTCCTTTCCCACCTTGTTCTCAGGAAGGAAGCACTGACTATCTTCCCAGGTTCAGCTCATCCCCCTGCCTTCTGTCTCTCCTTTTCTTGACATTGAGAGCCACGGTGACAAAGGGGCAGGGCAAGTTCAGACTCACTCGGCAAAGGACTAAAGTTTTCTAGTCACCATGACGCTGTGGCATATGTACTTGGAAAACATTCCAACACTCAGACCTGGGCGAGTTATTCATTTCTTCCTGCATGCTGCTGCACAGCCAATGAAATCAGGAAAGCTACAGGATTTCAGCAGTGTAGGCATTCAAACCCAGCTGCAGACCCAGCTCTTCTGACACCTTTGCTCTTGATGCCATGGTTCTTCCTACTGACCCGACTTCTGCTAGAACCACACAGCGTGTACCCAAACAAGAAAGGAAGGACAGCGCTTCTTGCTGGGGACATGGAGTTCAGGGCCCAGCACTTCACAAGACCCTAGACCGAAGTTCCTTGAACTAAAGAAAATACAGAAGGAGAGTGTCTCTGCAAAGTAGGCCCTAAGTTTGCCTGTGGGTTTCTAACTCTGCTCTGGGATGCAGAAACCGTGTCCAGTTTGGCGCTGCTGGAGTGGGCAATCCCATCAGCAGGAGTGAGCTGTCAGCGCGGTCCTGTGGCTTCGCTGCTTCGGTTCCCAGCATGGACTTTCTGTGCCTTCCAGGGTCTGCTTCCCCAAGGAAACATTGGCTAATCATTCCTTCCAGACTCCCAGGCAGAAATCAGAATAAAAAGCAAGATGTAGTTTGTTAAGAGACAAATGAAAGTGGACAGAAGGCACGTTGAGCAATCACTCAGGGCCTAGGCATAGCACAGAGCCGTCTGCCCTGCCCAGTTCCAAGAGACTCAGCAAAAGAAAAGGTCAGACTTGGACTTGCCCAGTTGGTTTCAAAATTATATTTTGATTACTGATCTATAAATGTAACAAAAGCTACATGCTCTACCATCTTTCTCTGCCTGGAGTACAATAGGTCACAAAGAGTTAATGTTCTCTCTCTCCCTTAATCCCCAAAGTGAATAGGTTAAAGATTAATTGCACCAGTGGGTTTGTTCAGAGAGCTGTACTGATGCTGTTGTATGGGTCAGGAGAACCCAGCCCTTCTGATCATCTAGACCTTTAAAATGTACTGTTCACACTACACACCTACAATAGAGAAACAGGCTGAGCACTGAAAAAATGAATTAAAAATAAGAGCAATAAATATAAGCAAAGCATGACATAGTTAATACACCATACATGCAATCACACTGCATGCTTTTTGAGAGGAAAATGGAGGTTAGTGTTGGTGTGTTTTCCCGTGCACTTCGGAAAATAAAGACTTCAGGTTGTTTCCTTGGGTGACTTTCATTTTAGCAAAGTTTCCTCATTTCCAATCAACTGGATAACAAGGGAGCAAGGGTGGACGAGAGGACTGAATGAGAGGGAGTCTAAGAAGGGCAGATGGGAGGGTTGGATGAGAGCAGAGGCCGAGAGGGGAGGCCAGCCCCCACCATGTACATCTTGGAGGCCAAAGCTGCGCTCAGGCAGATTCTGTTCCCTCTGCCCCCAGTTCACTTTGAGTTCTCAAGAACAGATAATAAAAACCAAACAGGATTTATGTCTAGGGACACATTAGCAGTAATGTATATACCAAGAAGCCTCTTGCTTTGACATAACTAATTTTGAATAATACAGAGTAAATCTGGGTCAATTTATGTAGCCATAAATTCAGTCTGAGCAACCCTGGCCTCTGTTAGCATAGCGAGCATTGCAGCTCTACCCATCACACGTTTTGACTGTTTGGGGCTCTGGAGCAATTCCTGTCAAGGAGGGAAGTCCAGACCTCAGTCCTGGCATTGCATAATGAGCATAGAGTGATGGACAGCGATTGTTCTCCAGCCTTACACTCTGCCTTCCATGGCTCCCTCTCACCTCTATTAGCTGATGTTTGATCATCCTTTAAAATACCAACATATTCCCTCATCAGTTAAAAGCCTTGTCCTGGGAGTGTGCCCGCCCCTGCGTGCAGGAGCTTCTTGTCTGGCTGGATGGGAAGATCATTAGGTAAGCAACCAGGCCACTTCTGTGAGGAAGGCCTGTGAGGTGTCACAAGGGTCTGTCTCCTGGAGGTTAGGACCAAACACCTCAGAGAAGACTCAAGGGCAGGTGCTAGTTCATAATGGATAAGGAAGAGAACATTCAGGAAAGCTCCACAAGGAACTTGACACATTTGAGAAATTGGGACTTCTGTCTGGAGCTGGAGGGAGCAGACCCTACATTACAGGAGGCGATGGATGAAAGAAACAGCAAGGTCAGAACCAGGAATGCTTGCTACACAGCTTCCCATTGTGTTGCGGGAGCTCCTTCAGCCAATAGTAAATATTGAAGCAGCAGCAGAAGGAGCTCCCACAACACCACTGACACCACTGACCCCTGTTTCAAGGGCAGCTTCCTCCCCTTCGAGAGGCTCCCTGGAGCTCTCCTGAGGCTGTGGTGGAAGGGGGAGCAGTGGAACCCTTTTTCTACCACTGGGAACCCCTCGTGGAGTTCTTCAAACACTTCCCATGCTCTAGGGCAGGTCGACATTTCCAGCAAGATGTTGGTGATGCTCTTACCTGCTCCTCATGTGACAAGGCCCATTTTTACCAACGCTGGGACACATAGACACCCACAATCTTTATGACCTAGATTTTCGGACTCGCACCTCTGTTCTTTATAGAGTTCCTGAACAGAAGCCCATGTCCTAAGCGTGCTGTGAGGAGCCCGAGGAGATGTGTGTCACTTCCGGCAGCGAGACCAGAAGCTTATCTTGCAAGTGGGAAGGACTGGCACCATTCCCGAAGCCGGAACATTATCCATGAGTCAGAGCAACTCTGACTTTTGGCTGGTCACAAATTTCCCTCAAATAAAGCTACATCTCCTATCATCCCCTGCAATGAGGGGGACCATGTGGCTAAGATCTATAAGGAAGCGCTCTGCATAACTTCCGGAAAGGTCCTTAAGGAAGAGGGGCATAGCCCTGCTTAGGGTGCTGATTCCCACATGTGCCTGACTAAGTCTCTAGCTGTATCTTGTACCACATTACAGGAGCCACATGACCACATGGAGGAAAAGACACGGGTCCCTGACAGTGTCATGTCTCTGCCTTCTTGATCTTGGTACTTTCTGTGGAAGGGAAAATCAGCCTTTGTCATTTGACCTACTTCTGCTTCTCGGTTCCTATTGTCAGATACTTTTACACATGCACACACACATACACATATACACACACGTGTGTGCACACACATGCATACCCCCCCCAGAGATGCCTTTTAGCCTCTTCCTTCTTCTGGTACTATCAAGCACACCCCTGTGAAATGCTTTGTTTGAAATCTACACAGAAAGACTCAGTTCAAGAAATGAGTGAGTTGGGCCCCGTTCCTCAAGAGCTTGGCCCTGTCTGCAGCCCACACAGCAGATCCTTCGGGCTGTGTACCTATGAACCAGGGTGACAAAGCTGAAAACTTCCTGTTCATGGTGTCGCTTTGTTCTGAGGAAATGTGAGGGGAAACCGGACTGTGGTGACTGTCGTTCCAGGAACTTGTCAGTCCGTATGTTCGAGATCCTACTGCCTCCTCTTATTCTGATTTCCCCCACAGAAGCCCCGTATCTGGCTTCCCCAAGGCACACAATCTTTCTAATCCACTCTGCTTAGTCCAACAGGTTTCTGGTTGATTCACATGAATCCACATCAGGGGCAAACGGTGGCACATTAACAGGCAGGACGCCAAAACCACACTTTCTATAGAAGATGAATAAGAGAACGAAAACAAAAGTCCCTCTGTGTTTCACCAATTGGGACTAATGCCAAAAGGAAGACCAACCATTTTATTAAGTGGGGCTCACCCAGTTCTGAAGCAAAGGAACTCGCTCACTAAGACGCTAACGTCACTGAAAGTTACCTTTGGAGGATGAAGAGAAAGGGCGGATGGGTAGGAGTGAGTGGGGGGAGAGGAAAGCAAGGACAGGGCACTCGAGCGGAGAGTACCAGTTATGATCTCAAGGCAGACAGATGAAATGTTAGTTACAATGGAACGTAAACACGGCTCCTTGGTGACTGTCGGCAGTAAGTCTTTCTCATACTCTCATTAGTACACTCACTGGTCTAGACAAGGGCAACTTCGCTGTGGCCAAGGCCCAGCTGAGATCTGCACAGCCCTAACGACATGGATAAGCCTCTCCTGAGATTCCAGGCTCATTTCTGGAGTAAGATCTCACTGTGAGCACAACCCCCCCAACTAGTGACTCCCCAAGTTCATTCTTTGTCATCTGCTTCTCCATGAGAATTGGAGGCAATCCCTCTTGGGATTTATCCTGCAGTTAAGTGTAAAACAAGTACAAAAGCTCCCACAGTTGGTAGATGCCAGGTCTGAAAATCTCATTGCAGAGAGATGTCCTCAGTTGGTGACCCCTCAGGACAGTCACCCTGAAACTTAATAGTTTTGCTCAGGTATTAGCTGTAAGTCCCTCTGCCATCTCCTCCTGTGGCATGTGAGGTACTTCTGTGCTTTTTTCCTACCACATGTGCAGGGTACATGAAGGGAGGGGGAGGAAGCAGGAAACCAAAACAGTTCTGTGGATCCGACTGGAAAACAGCATTTCCCAGAAGACAAAACACCAGTGAACCAAACCATCAGAGGGCAATGGCTCCTTACTCACATGGCATGGCCAAAGAAGTGGCCACGGGGGTGGGAGTATGGTGATTGTCTTAAATTATATATGACAGAAACAGCCAAGATAATTAATTGTACTTCTGAGCTTGTTTGGTTTTATAATTTGAACACAAAATTACATATGGTTACAATAACATTTATTTTTTGTTTTACAGAAAGATTAGGGTCTAGAAAAAATGGTTTAGTCAGTAAAGTCCTTATTGAAGAAGTGGGGGACCTGAGTTCAGATGGTTCCTAACACGCATGCGGTCCTACATGACTTTAGTCCAGTGCCTGAGAGCCAGGGTCAGGCAGTGTGGACGAACCAGTAAGCACCAGGTTCAGAGAGAGACTCTGTCTCAGAAAAACAAAACAAAAAGTAGAAAGCAGCTGAAGCCATACAATCACAGCCTCCACGTCCAGATACAAACACATGTGCACACTGTCCTCCCCGAGGGCTGATTTTTTTCTTTTCTCTTCTATTTTTTTAAACAGGAAAATAAGATAAAACCTCATTTGTCACATAAAATCTGAGGTACAATGGAGTGGATTTTCATGGGCTAATTCTATAAAGAAATGGTTTAATTTGCTGCATCTAACTTTTTTGTCAGAAACATTTGATGCTATTGCATGGATCTATGAGACATCCCTACCATAGAAACTTGATTCTTGTAATGAGAAATAGATGTGTGTGTGTGTGTCAGGAAACGAGAGAGGGGAGAAGAAGAGAAGAGATTTAATGGCCTACAGGGATGTGTCTCTGATTATGACATCTTTCTGTGTTATAAGCTCCAGGTCTAGAAAAGATTAGGAAACAATTACTCAAAATTTGGAATTTTATTCAGTATTTTTTAAACTCTGAGAGTGTAAAGGTTACTCTGTAAGAAAGGTCCACTTCACAAATGTATTTGTAGTTAAACAATTAAAAGTATTTGTGAATAAATCAAATGCCTTTGAATATAAAATTTTGTATTGATCAAGTGAAGAAACACGGACCATTAACAAAAGAATCTGGAAAATTGTTAGATGCAGTCACAACACCAGGAAAGAAGAGAAGCAGAAGACTGTCTTCTGCCACTGCAGGTGAGCTACAAAAAGCTATGTAAGAAAGTTCTTTTTCTTTTTAATATCATCAAGTAAAAGCAGAAGGGCACAACACAGCCAACATTTTCTTAGGAAAGTACTCATTCCATCAATAAAGTTCTTCAAAGTGTAAAAGAGAATGGCCTATGAAGGTAGACTGCCTTTGTCCAGTGTCCAGAAGGACATGCCTTCTCCAAACAGATATCCGACAGAGAACTTGGAACCCAGTAGAAATTCAACAGATATTCATGAAAGAATGAGCCTGCCTTCCTGAGTGTTCCATTCATCAGGTTCTCCCAGAAGGCTCAGGAGAGGCTTCACTGTGTTTTAGGAACTCGGGGTTCAGCAGTGTGACTCCATGGTGCTTACACATTTATAGCAAAGACCTGAATTAACGGTTAATGGTCACTAGAGGAGGGACATTTCAATGATTCCTTACACAGTCTCACCATGACTCGACTGGACAACAGTCATTTCACTCCCTGCTGGCTCTGGACAAGTATGTTGCCACTTCTAGCAGATCAGACAAAAAATGTGGAAGACGTTCACCATCAGACAGCTCCATGCTTTTTAGGCTGCATTTATAGCTCATCAGTACCTAGATTTTATTTTCTTAGATTTCAATCAGCCTACAAACTCTACAAGCACTACAGTAAGAAAAAGATGGAAGAGGAGAAAGCAAACCCCTCTGCAGGAGGGAGATCAGTATTCAATCATTCTAACTACAAAGGGCCAAAAGAGAAACAGAAACAGCCACAAATAGTTCACAAATGCCCACGTGGTGCAGCCACTGGTGCTTTTGTAATGTAGCACTGGGAGGCGAATTGACAATGGTTAGCCCACGCAGGGCTGGATTTGTTGAATTGTCTACCAAAAGATTCAGCCTGGTCATTGTCCACAATGTGAGTGAAAAATACATTTTAGATGGAAATTGTTTCCCACTTGTGCTGTGCTCATTAGTATTCCGGCAGGAAGTAGATGTCATACTCAAATTTGCATAATTCGTGGAGCAGTTAATGACTTACTATCCAGGTATAGGGGGATCTTGGGATTTGGGGCTAATGCCAGACAGTCACCACCTTTAGGCCTGCAGGACTGGGATAGAAGTGGGGGTGGGACACTGAGGAAGAGATGGCGTTGTACAAGAAGGGTTCAAGGGGTTCAGGGGTCCTCTAGATAGGGAAGATGAGAATGTGCACAGGGTGGAAGGACAGTGGAAGGGACATATGTGCCACCCACCAAGTCAACAAACACCAGGCCAGGTGTTTCCTATGTCCCGAGTACCTACTGGGTGAGCCTGGGCCTACTAGGGATGGCAAAGGAGGACCAGATCAAGTGCTCCCCACAAATTGTCGGGAGACACAAGTGCTAATAGAGTAAGCAAGACACTGTGCTTCAGACACCACGTGCAACAGATGTGTGAGAACGTGTACCCATAACAAGAGGAGCGGGGAGCCCTTCTGAAAGGGGCATTATTAAGAAATCATTGTTATATTCACCATAATAAAGAAGGCACTGGATTTGGGGCAGGCAATTCTCTTGATGGATTTACACAGATAAAAGCATATGCATTAATAGATTTGGCAAAGACTTCACATCCTTTGCATATTTCTTCCTAAACCACAATTCATATCAGAAGTGGTTCATTGAGTAACTCTGATCTGAACAGAGAGAGAGAGAGAGAGAGAGAGAGAGAGAGAGAGAGAGAGAGAGAGAGAGAGAGAGAGAGAGAGAGAGAGAGAGAGAGAGAGAGGAAACCCAGGTCTACTGGCACTGGCCAGAGCACACTTCAGAGGTTGTGCATGTTCTACAGTAATTGCAGCTGTACTTACATTTATTTATGTGTATGTATGAGCACCTACATGTGTGGATGTGTGCAGGTGCATACAGTGCCATGGTGGCCAGAAGAGGGCGCTGCATGCCATGGATCTGGAGTTCCTATACCTGATCTGGGTGCCAGGAACTGAACTGGTTTCTCTGAAAGAACAGCGAGGACTCTTAGTCCCTGAGCCATCTCTCCAGCCCGCACGTCATCTTTTAGTCTTTTGTTCTTCTCCCATCAATTCGAGGACAGCCCCCAAGCAGCACCATGCAGTTCTGTCGCCGTAGGAGCTCAGATCCTGGTGCACGTTCCTTAGCAGGAAATTTCGGTGACACGAGTTTCTCTTTGCTGTCTGTGCATTTCTGGAGTGATTCCCTTTCCTAGAGTGTGTGAATTTAACAGTACTAGAACAATGTGATGGGATGCAAAGCCATCTGGTCGCCATGTAACCGAATGTTCTGATCTGCTCCCTCTTTGGAAATTGTTTCAGCAACCTACCTGGTGCCATCCACTCTTCTGTTACAACCACCAGAGACCTCCTCTGCAGGGGCTTCCCCTGCTCCACTGAATCCAGTCTGTGACTGGATCCTTAGGGCCCACGCCCTAGCCTCTAAATGACACGGGTTCACTTCAGATTCCCAAAGGTTTGGGCACTCTGCTCCCAGTCACTGAGTAGGATGGAGTAAACTTTATGCAGTGTATTTGGGGAAGCCTACGGAAGATGAAACTGTCCCCTTTACACACGGAGACTGGGCCCTTAACACACTCAGGATGAGCCCTTTACACACTCAGGGTGAGCCCTTTACACACACAAACTGGGCCCTTTACACACTCGGGCTGGGCCCTTTACACACTCAGGGTGAGCCCTTTACACGTTCAGGCTGGGTTCCATTGAGTACGGCCAATTTTAATTGATGAATACGAGGTACCCCTGCACCAGGCTGGGAAGGGGACCCCTCCAAACTCAAGATCCAAGTGTGCTGGAGTGATCTAGCTGATACGTGGGCAGGATCTCACTGGCCAATGGCTCTTACAACAGACCACACATCTCGGCTTTTGCTGTTCTCCTTTAGGGGCGGATGGGTCAGAACATGTATAACCAGAATCCTCTTCTCTCTCAAAGGTCAAACATGTGTTTTCCTCCAGTTTCCCACCTCCAGTGTTAGTTACTTCTATGTAAAGATCTACCCTGACCCCACAATTCTGACTTAGAGCACAGAGAGCTGATGTCAAGGTGTTTGTCCTTGGAAGAGAAGGGATAGATGCACTTGCGTCTCACACTTGAGTACAATGTGCACTTTGCCCATGAAACCTCACTAGCAGACTTCTGTGCACTTTCAGGAAACTCAGGTCTACCCACACACCCAAAAAGAAATGGGAGCCTTTGCTTACACCAACCTAAGTATGAACTTTCTGCTTGTACATGCTGTCTTGATTTCTGTTTTTGATGGAAGTAGTTTTCTTTGCTGAGCCGATTTAGCTAAAAAGGTCTTTATAATACGAACTTTCTTAATCTTTTCAAAACGACTTTGTGATCATAGAAAACCTGCTTGGTTTGCACACCCAGTAATAAAAGCTTCTTTAGAGGGGGAAGAAGGTAAGTGTGAAGATAGATTGTGAGTTTTGTTGGGAAGTTGTCTCTGTGGGAGGCTGAAGAGGCCAGAAGAAAGGCACCAGGAGAGCAGCAGCAAGCGCTTCCCACTGCACTCTCTGGCCACAAAGTCAGAAGGTTTTTAGTGCGTTCTTTTCTTCTTGCCCGCAAAATCCACACACAAAGGCGAAAAGATAAGAAACTACAAGACAACTTGGGAGTGGAGTTGGGGGCAACTCTGCAAATCCGAAATATTATTTATCAAATACTTGGAGGAAATTCTGGTGGAAAATCATGAGGAATCAAATGGTTTTCAATGAATCTTTTGAAAAATACTCATTTTTTTTTTAAATAAAAGAAAGACAAAACTGATACGGACCGTGAAGTGTTAGGTGGATCCTAGGAAGGGAGGTGAAAGTGTCACCAGCCTCCCGGAAGCCATAGTGAATCTGAATCATGGCTGTCTTTCAAGGTGATTGAGGGAAGTAGGGGGATCAGGACCAGGACCCCTTCGATTTCATGAGCAGTTTCACCCTGCCCTCTATGGAAGGCAGTGTTCTCGTGAGGCCATGCCAGCTGGAGGCTCCCTTGGATCTGGGCCTGGAAATCTGCGACTTTGGGGTACATGCTCTGAACAGAGCTTTCTGCTCTTTTCTTGTTCTGTCGCATGACAGTGAGCTTCAAAGGTGCCGTTTCTATTATTTCCAAGCCTGTCTTTTAAACCCCTTAAAGGTTTATAAACCAGATAGCTCGATGTGATGGGTAAAACTGCAGTTTAGAAGTCAGGTAGAGCTGGTGGTCTGCCCAGCAAGCTTGAGCACCTAAATGTGGACCCTCAGCATCCACGTGCAAGTCCAAGTGTGGCAGAGGGTGCCTGCCAGTCAGCTCTGTGGGCAGAGGTGGGAGAGCAGCCGTCCAGTCAGATCCTAAACTGCAGGGCCAGGGAGAGACTACTTGGAAAAATACATGTGGAGATGCAGGAAAGACACCAAAACTGACCTCTGGCCTCTACACGGACACATGCTCACACACGAGTGCACATGTCATATGCACATAAACACACTAATAAGCATTTACCACATGCACACCTCACATTACACACGCTGCATACACACACTATATACCACACACACACTATACACACACACACATACACACACACCGTACCACACCTTATACACAATCCACACACAACACATTACACACACACATCACACTGCATCCAAACACACACACACCCCTCACACCACACACATTGCATACACAATGCTATACACCACATCCACACACCACATATGCACAGACACACCATACATGCACACACTATACACATATACATACCTTCTGCACAACACACACACCACATCACACACACACCGCATTGAACACACACACATACATACACCACACTGCACACAAACACACACACACACTATCACACCACATACACACATGCACATACCATAATACTACAAACATTATATCACACATACACCATACCACACATACGTATATATACATATCACACACATCACACCATATATACCATATCTCACACAGACACTACCACCACACACCATGCACATGACACACACACTCAAACCACCACCACACCACACAAATATCACACACACCCCTCATGCAAACCACACAAGCACATACACAAATACACATAACTACCACACACCATGCATACCACACAAATAAAAACCATCATCACTGCATGCACATGAAGCATAACACACACAAACCACTACCATACCACACAGACACATACCATGCACTCCACACCACAAACACCATACACACACACCACACAAACCCACAACTCACCCCCAACCCCACCTCACACCTCCCCACCCCCACACTCCCACATCTACACACACACACACACACACACATACACACTCACACTCGGGTACTGTCAGTCTTTGGTTCTGGTGGTTTGTGGTTTATGCTCACAATCCTGCCAATTGGTTGATAAACTGCGGTCACTGCAACGCTATGACTTATCATTAGTGAGAAGTAAAGGCAGCTTTTGAATACTATGGTAGCAGCCAATTGCTCCCCGTTTATCTGCACTGCCTGTTCCTGGGCCTACTGTGGGGGAAGTTGTATTGCTGCTTGCAGGGGATGCACAGGCCTGGCTGCTCTGCCGGCTGCTCACTCCTCCAGGCGTCAGCGTCCTTAAGAGCAGGGCTCAGAGCCACCGTGCACAGCGCTGTTAGACTCTGCCCCTTGACAGTGCCCAGGCGAGCATGTATGTAGCTGTGAGCAGATTGTGGACAGCACAAGGCGTCATCACATGAAGAAGGCACGTTCAAGGACTAAAGGTAGGTGTCCTGGCTTGCGTAAACATATACGGTCATCTCTAAGACGCGTCTCTGTTACAGAGCCAACAAAGGACATTTTTTTAAGCCCTCATTTCCTCTCAGGAAATGGTGTATGTTCAGAAAGGAAGCTGCCTTCCTGTTTTCTCCATACTGACACTCTCGAAAGGCTGTTCTAACTTCCAAACTGAGCCCTCCACCAGAACAGCATGGCTCAGAATATGGTCACAGTTCTCACTGCAGTAATTAGAAACTAAAGATCTAATTTTCCCAACTCATAGAGGTATGCTTGCCTAGTGTGCTTCACCCTCTGCCAATCTGTGTACCCAGTAGGACGCTGCACCCGTGGGCTGGGGTCAGTCTGCCTTTCTTTGCAAAATCCATCAACTCCCAGTTCCCCAATTACAAAGCCACTTGACAGGGCACATGTTTCTTATTACTTCAGTGTTTTGTGATACAAACCCAATGTGTCTTGCACCCAAGAATGAAATATAATTCAGGAATATTTGGTGCTTTCTGCTCCAAGGGTTTAACGCTGACTTACCGGCCTAGTAAGAAAGGAACGTTTGGAAACAAGTCTTCCCTGTTTGAGAGGTTTGCGGTGAAGCCCTTGTTTCTATTTCACCTGGAGACACTTGAGGCCAGAGACGTCAAAGCGGAAACCCCAGGCAGAGCTGCACTGGACAGCAACTCAGATGAGTAAACTGTGAAAAAGGGAAATTACCAGCTGCTCCCTGGACTTTTTGTCTGTGTCGTACTCTGTACACCACAAAATGTCAATTATCCATAAGTCAAAGTGTTGTGGAATATTTAGCCATTTAAAGATATATTACACTTGTCTATGCTGTGAAACATTACTTTAACAACCTTGTAAATGTGTGTTACATTTGTTTATGCTGCATTCTTGTTTAATTATGAAAAGATGTGTTGCTGTTTCACCTTGCCTGCCTAAGGCACCTGATTGGCCTAATAAAAAGCTGAATGGCCAATAGCTAGGCAGAAGAGGGATAGGTGTGGCTGGTGAGCAGAGAGGAAAAGTTGGAGGAGAAATCTAGGCTCAAGAAGAAAGGAGGAGAGAGCGAGGGTGAAAGAGAGGGACAAGGCTGGGACTGGAAGCCAGGCAGCCTCCGGCTAGACACAGAAGCAGGGAAAGCAAGACTATGGAAGGAAGAAAGCTAAAAAGCCCCAAAGTAAAATGTAGATGAAGAGAAACAGGTTAGGTTAAAAGAGCTCACCAGAAACAAGTATAAGCTACGCCTAACATTCATAACTAATAAGTCTCTGTGTCATGATTTGGGAGCTAATTGGTGACCCAAAAGAAAACACCTTTTAAAGTGTGATTCAGAGCCGGGCGGTGGTGGCGCACGCCTTTAATCCCAGCACTCGGGAGGCAGAGGCAGGCAGATCTCTGTGAGTTCGAGGCCAGCCG
>NC_022012.1:8386952-8388495 GCF_000317375.1 Microtus ochrogaster | reverse complement strand
ACACAATGCACACACACGTGAACATAAACATACACAATGCACTTACACAGATACACAAATGCACAATGCCCGTACACATAGAAACACAAACATACATAATGTACACACAATAGTAAGTTCAGGATTTTGCTAAAAATGCAGACTTATAAACAAGCTTCAGGTGCGAATGTAGACAACCATCAGTGAACACTACCTGCCTCTCAATAAATCTGTTTTTTTTTCTTTTCTTCTTAATAATAACTTCAGGGTATGCTTATCATGTTGACATGTCAAACACAGTTTATAAAATATATGAAATGATTTATCAACTTGTTAATTAATAGAATGTCAAACTGATTTAAAAAGCATGCATTCATTTAACCGAGAAAGAACAATTACTTCTATGACGTATCAGCTGAGTGTCTTCCCACAGCCCCTTCAGCTCATGTGTGAGGTGGGAATAATAATAGGAATTATGTCAGTGAGGGACTGGGAGGAACAAACGGTACAGGGAAAGCTCTAAGCATCCTTCCTGGTGGGCAGTGTCAAATAATTACCACTGTAACTATTTTTGTTTTTTAGTATTTTTGTGTGTAGTATACATGTTGGGGGATGCACAGACCCATGTTTGTATGTGCTGGGGCCAGAAGAGGACATTGGGTGTCTTTCTCTATTGCTCTCTGCCTTTATTCCCTTGAGACAGGGTCTCTCACTGAAACAAGTTAGCCATTGTTTGGCTAGGCTAGTAGCCAACAAGTGTCAGCAATCTTCCTCCTGGTTCCTCCCTGCACAGGAACCACAGGCTCGTGAGGCCACATGGTTTTTCACGTGGGAACTGGGACCTGAACTCTAGCAACATTTTCTATTATACATATGCGAGCCAGTGACTGGCTTAATCACTTGGTTCCAAAACCAAAGCTTTGAAATTCTTCTCCCTTTTCCCACAGTTTCAGCTGGCGCCACTCCTGTAGGCTGCCCACCAACTTGTCGCGCTCCACACTTTGTAAGACGTTCAGATGAACACTATTACCAGGCTTTGGGTCTTACACAATGGTCAGAAACACAATAATTTAAATAATGTCACTTTTAAGAAAGAGAAATTTAAATTAATTAAAGTTAAATAAACTTTAGATAAGCCTGAAAATCACCGAAAGTATTGAAATACAAAATACTTTTTGAAATCTTAATTCTAAACTTTTAGCACCTCGATGTGACATCAATGGCATTTACGAGGGTATTTTTCACTACCTTTTGTGATATTAGTTGTGTTACTCAAGGAATGAGCATCTAAAAATCAAATATTAATTATGAAAGTCTAATGATAAATATCACTTGGGTCTTAAGTCAGAGCACACTCATTCAACAAATACTTATTTATTCATTCTGCGTACCAGTTGCTAACTAGTGACTGATATGACATGGTCTTGACGAAAGTCCCTTGGCTTGTTATTCAGTGTGATAAGCTGAGTGCTGGCTAGGGGGAGATGGTGGAAGAGTGCAGCATGATGTGAGCTGTGCAAGGCTATGAAAAGAAGAGCTGTGGAGCACCTTGCTCAAAGGAATG
>NC_022012.1:8351896-8386852 GCF_000317375.1 Microtus ochrogaster | reverse complement strand
TGTAGACCAGGCTGGCCTCGAACTCCCAGAGATCCGCCTGCCTCTGCCTCCTGAGTGCTGGGATTAAAGGTGTGCACCACCACTGCCCAGCTAAAGGAATGCTTCTTAAAGAATGGCTTGCAGAAGCCCTCAGGCAGGCTGTCAGCAAGCAAAGGTGAGAAGCCTGGCCGGACCACCGAGGAGAAAGTCACGGCAAATGCGTCACAGACTACGGCTGCTCAATGAGAGAGGGCAGGGTGGAGGCTGCAGAGCTGTAGGCTTTATCATCTCCTCTGCTGATGGAGGGTGATACAGTTGGAGTTTGAAAATGATCTCTGGAAGCAGCAGAGGGCATATTAGAGGGGAGGGCCAGGATACTGTGAGAGAAGGAAAAAGACGGGTGCCGAATTGAGTCAACTGTAGCAGTACCAGGAAAGGGACGCCAGACACAAGTGATCCTGCAAGATACAGTGAAGATGAGAGATGGGTATGGAGTGTGGGCAGGGCTGAAGAATGCCTGATTAATAAACCTGCAGAGGAGGAAAGCGCTCTCTCTCTCTCTCTCTCTCTCTCTCTCTCTCTCTCTCTCTCTCTCTCTCTCTGTATGTGTGTTCATGCAAGTATGTATGAAGAAAGCAGATTAATAAAACCATTTGTAGAGACAATATGCTTGATATGCCTATGGGGCACAGAGATACCAAGAGGTATTTGGATGTGGAGGTTAAGAGAAAATTTCTATTTAGAATGACAGAGTCAAGAATCAGTGTCAAGGCTGGGAGATGGCTCGCTTGGCAAAATGTTTGACATACAATTATGAGGATCCAAGTTGGGCTGCATTCTGCAATCCCAGTGCTGGGAGGCAGAGAAAGGAGGATTCCTGGGGCTTGCTGGCCAATAAGTCTTGCACAACTGTCTCAAACTCTGTGAATGGCTCCTGAGGAACAGCACTAGAGTTCAATGTCTGGCCTCCACAAGTGCCCAGATGCTCACATGAATAGGTACTTAGTGGGGAGGGGAAAGAAGTTGGGCTCTAACAATGGAAACTTTGCTAACACATTAATTACATGTTACATGGTGCCTGGTCACAAAGGAGGTTCTATGATCAATTTTGGAAAGTCAGAAGAATCTAAAGACAAAACAAATGTCAGGTTCCTAGGCAAGGGGGTGAAGCAAAGAAACCATAATGGGGCAGGTGCCAATGTGGGAAGCAAAGCAGAGGGGTCACTGGTGACAGCCTTAGCCTAAAGGTGCGCTCAGTCTGCGGGCAGGGCTGACAATAGGCAGTTCAGCCACTTTCACAGTCTCCATGACAAGCGATGACAAAAAGACAATAGCCCTGTGACAGAGGTGGCAGAAGACAGGAAACAGAAAGGAACAAGACTGTGGATAATTCATGAGTGACTCATCATCCTGAAACCAAAAGTCAGCAATATGACCCTTCCTTCTAATTCAGAGGAGGAAAATAACTATCAACTAACGAAAAGAATAAAACTTTCCCAACGGCCGAGGCAGCGCGATAATTCAAGCAGCATAGATTGGATCCTTGTGGGCACACTGCTTGAAGAATTTGTTGGTGGACTACAGTAGGGTGCCTGACAAGCCAGGGCCTCAGTTCCCTCACTTTACCCAGGGGAAGGGTGACAACACTTCTCTGAACATTTCCAGCACAAGGGTGTCAGGGTCTTTTTGGTTTCTCTGAGGCACCCAGTGATGCAGGATTATTTTTTGGTCCACATTACGGAGGATGCAGACAAGAGGCAGACATAGCAGAAACTCATTCACAACATGTCACAGATCCAAGCTCTAGAGTTGTGGCTTTATTGGTTCCGAAGCCTGGGATCCCTGGAGTTACCCAAGCATGCAAATGTTCTTTAAAAATATAATTCAGTTTTAAAATGCATGTGCATGCTGTGGACCTGCAAGAGTTTATACATGCTCATGCATGCAAGAACCCACGAAATCAAAGGCAATGAGCTTCCGGAGCTGGAGTTGGGGCAGGTGGGTACAGGAACCATACCTGGGTCTTCTGAGAGAGCATTATGTGCTCTTAGTCATAGAGACACCTCTCTAGCCACCAGAAAGCTTAAATAGTCTCAATTTCATTCTTGTCTTAATATGAGACCGCAAGGGAAGCCCAAGATTGGTGTCTGCTACCTCCACAGGAGGGGAAGAAATTTAGACTTTGCTTCTAAGCACATGACTGGTCGTGAGAAAAGTCAGAGTTCAAGTTTCCTAATTCACCTTTACTTATGGACTTTTAAAGGTCTACACTAGCAACCATTAACTTTGTGGCCAAAATTTATGTCTCCGAAAGACACTCTTAAAACTGAATAAAATATCTATTCTTTCCAGAAATCACAACGCCACCTAAGTAAATCATCTGAGACACGGCCATAGGAAGTGTGGGCGGGAATTAAAGTTCAGCCCTCCAGAAAGTAGCTGCTTTCCCCCTCATCTGAATAGTTAATCTTCCTGGGAACAGACTGATATTTACTCATCCCAAGAGAGTGTTGAATTGTCTGGACTCCAGAAGATTCTAAGACAGAGTCAGGTCTCTGGTGCTCTTCATCACAGGAAGAAAAGAGCCAGCTCTCTCTGCAGCAACCCTGCTCCTTCTCTTGTGCTTAAGACAACAACCAGCCCAGTATTCCAGGCCTTTCAACAGAGGAAAGGCCAACCAGGGTGCACTCCTCTCCTTAAGATGATTGGTTGGCCCTGGGGTAAGGTGTGAGATAATTTGCGGTGTCCAGACAGGTAGGGTCGGATGGTTAACGGTGTTGTCAAGGGCTCTGCAGAGATACCTCTGAAAAAGATGCCCAACTGCAAATTCCAGGCTTTTCATCACTTGTCTTAGAATGAGGAGACCAATAGACACACATACAGAGAGGGGAGGGAGGAAACGGAGTCAGAGAGAGGACATATATGTATAATGAAGGCATTTGCATCTCAATTTCTTAGCAATGCTCTGAATTTCATGTAATGTAATGTGTAGTATGAGCAATTTAACAGTAAAGACCAAATGCTTCCTTAAAACTAGAAGACGGTATTTCCAACGTAGGAACTATTGGAGCTGTATCCAGGTTATTTAGTAAACAGAAAGGGAGATGAAACATGTGTTCCTGAAAACATTATTTATTTATTCTGTGTGTGCCTGAGCATGTGTGCTGTGGTATATAAGTGATTAGGGGACAACTCTAAAGAGTCAGGTTTCTCCTGCCATGTGGGTTCCAGAAATTGAACTCTGGCCACTAGGCTTGACAACCCTGCCTTTAACCCGATGAGCATTCCGCTGGCCCCAAAACATACTTTTCTGAGTCAAGAACAAGAATTTTTAGATGCAAATTGTAACACTTCCATTTGTGCTCACACGATTTTAAACAAGGTACTTCTCTGAGCATCAGGATATAATACACACACATATACACACAGCACATACATACACATACATGTATACACATACACACAATACACATAACTCTCTCTCCCTCATACACACACACACACACACACACACACACACACACACACACACTTAGAAAATGGAGGGAAGTCAGGTGATGGTGGCACACACCTTTACTGGGGAGGATGAGGCCGGCTGATCTCTAATTCAAGGTCAGCCTGATCTACAGAACAGATTTCAGGACAATCAGGGCTACACAGAGACCCTGTCTCAAAACAAAAGAGAGAAAGAAAAAGGAATGAAGGAAGGAGGGAAAGAAGGAAGGAAAGAAGGAAAGAAGGAAGGAAGGAAAGAAAGAAAGAAAGAAAGAAAGAAAGAAAGAAAGAAAGAAAGAAAGAAAGAAGGAAGGAAGAAAAAGAAAGAGGGAGGGGGACCCCATTAACTTTCCTGGTTACTATAAGAGTTAAATGTGACAAAGGACATGAACTCCCTGGAATCATTAGTTCCTATTCACCTCCACGGCCTCCTATCCTTTTGTGGAAGTAGACAACGAAATAGGGAATTTCTGCTGATGTTGGTCACCTGCAAACTCAGTTCCAAGGCAGAAGGTTCAAATAGCCACACCGACTCCAGCAACTGTTGTGCTGATGTCTTCCCAAAGAGATTCACAGTCATGTGGAACATGCTGTGTGCTTGCTTTCAGGTTCTTGGCCAGTTTTTTCATCTCAAATAGCAGTGGCTGACTCCCCGCACCACCCTCTGCAGCCTGCTGTGTCTCGGTAGAAACTGTCAAATAGCTTAAGTCTGCTAAAAGCTGAGAACCCAACTTTTCTTCTTTAAGTTCTTAATTGCATCCATTTGTTTTTTGTTTTTGTTTTTAAAAAGGGTCTTTAATGTGCATGCCTTGTCCTTTCATGGGAAGTGACATTTTGAACTCAGCTTCAGTTAGGAAATATCAGGAGAAGATTTCAGAGAAGCATTCAGGGCTGGGGAGATGAAGCAGCAGATAAAGTGTCCGCTGCACAAAGAGGAAGAATAGTTAGAAAGCCCACACCCACACCAAAGCTGGGCAAGGTGTGCACCTGTAACCCCCAGCACTGCGTACTGAAGGTAAAGACAGGGTAGTCTAGCCAAGCAGTGAGTTCAGGTAGACACCCTGACTCAAAAAAAAATGGTGGAGATCAACCCAGGAAGACCTCTGGTCTCTGTGTGCCTTAATATGTGTGTACAACATGCATGCACAAGTGAAAGACCAGTGAGAGGAAGCAGGAAGGGAGGGGAGAAAACAGGAAGGGAGAGAGAAGAGAGGGAGAGGAGGGAGAGGGAGGGAAAGATGGGAGGAGAGGAAGAGAGAAGGGGAGAAAAGGAGAGAGGAGAGGGAGAGAGAGAGGAAGGGAGACAGATGGAGAAAGAGAGGAGAGGGGAGAGAAGCAGGAGAGAGAGAGAGAGAGAGAGAGAGAGAGAGAGAGAGAGAGAGAGAGAGAGAGAGAGAGAGAGAGAAATAAGAGGGAGAGAGAGAGGGAGAGACACTTGTACTTTTGGAGGCTAGTTGTCCATTGTTCTTCTTAGAAGAGAGTTTACCTCTACTAGTTTCCCTTCTTTTTTCTCTCCCAAATGAAAAAAAAAATCAGTAGCTCCTAAGAGATGCATTTTTTTTCTGTTTCTTTGTTCGTGTGCTCAGGGAAAGGGTTAACTGCATACCTGCTCACCACCATGACGTGGTGGAATGTGTGGGAGAGTAGAGGAAGCCCGGAAGTTTGTACAGACTTTAAAGGGGAACGAAGGTGCTGGGAGCCTCGATCCAGCCCAGAAACAAGCGAGAGGCCTTCACACTCCTCAACATGCCTCAGCCAATGAGAGGTTCCAATTTCTGGCCCCAGCACCACCCTCCCCATGAGGAGCCATGATCCTTGACACCAGTCTGCTACAGGTCGTGTTCTGAACCACACCATTGTCTCTGTCTGCAATTACTGATATTTTTCTTTACCAACACTTATCTAGGTGGCTTCTGAATGAGTGACCAGTCAGTGGTTCCTCTGAAGACATGTATTATTGTCGTGTGTGTGTGTGTGTGTGTGTGTGTGTGTGTAGATCTAAGACCAGAAATGGCCAATGGTTTCCTCTGTGCCGTGACGTTAGGAGGAGGCAGATGGTCCTGTGTATGCTTCACTGGGTAGGCTCCCCAAGTTCGGCCACCACCTGTCTGTGACTGCTGAGTCCCTTCCTTTCCCACACCCACCGCTGAGCACAGCCGGCCCAGCACAGCTCTGCACCTTAGAGCCGCTCTGCCTTCTCTCTGTCACCTCCGTTCCCTCCCCTTTGGACTTTCTAGTCAAATGGGCTATTCAGGTCCAGAAACTGAAGAGTCACAGGGTGGCAATGGAGGTTCAATGAGAATGCCTTTCCAGACTTGCAGGATTATTTCCAAAAGAACCCCCAAACCCTTTTCACAAACACGCACTTTTAATGTGGATGGCATAGGAACCGCTGAACGAGTTGTGTTAGGATGAGGCAGTTAATGCCCATTCTGAGTCAGAGTTGCACACTGAATTTCCGAAGACATGTTTAAGCCCCTCTTTGCAGAGCCGTGTGTGCCCATGCACGGAACTGCACCAATGCAGAAGGTTGCTGAGAGCATTTCCTTACTGGAGGCGTTCAGCTGGGCTTCATCTGAGCTCAGCTGATGTCCTGCACTTGTAAGTGACCTTCTCTCAACGGTCCATCTCCAACTGTGCCCTAAGGTTTAGAGGGCTGGCGGTCCTCTGAGAGACTCCCTATTTTAGCGGCACTGTCAAAGCCCACCCCAAATCTCTTTGTCTATGCAGCTGCCTCTCCATCTTGCTGCAGAGATGCGCAAGAGTGCACATTTCCTCCTCACAACTGTAGGAATTTTCCTACTGGTACCATGTGCATAATGTGTGCTGTGTGTATGTGGTACGTGTCATTGCTTTGTTTGAGGCAGGGTCTCAAAGCACTATAAGTCAGGTTGATCTGGGACAACGTAGTCCATGTTGTCCTCACACTTGTGACAGTCAGTTTCCTGAGTGCCCGGATTACAGGCAAGCCACTACTCTTAGTTTTGACGGTGCTCTGAAACATTGTATTTTGTCATTTCGAAGTCCTGCATGTCTGTCTGGTCTTTAATCTGTTTGTATTCTACACCCTGACAGAATGCAGCTTGGTGACACACTCCAGAATACGTTTTCTTTGTGCTTAATCACTCCTGTGAATTTACTACACTCAGTTACGAAAATGAAAAGCAGAAAAAAAGAGTCTGTTCTCCAGATATACGGAGCCCACTGAGAAAGCGAGGAGGAGGAAGCGTGGAAGCTGGGGCTCCATGCATTCTCACAGAGGGCATGGCACCAGGACTCAGCAGGATAGGGGAGGACACCCACGCTAGGTGGGAAGCTTGCAAGATGGAGGTCGCGGTGGTATTTGTGCAATGCATTGCTGTGGTGTGTGCTGGCTGAACCTGAGTGTGTGGGCGTGGCACCTGTGCCGCTTAACGCTGAGGGCACAGGAGGGGATCAGATATCTTCCTCTCGTTCTGTAACCTATTTCTGTAAAACGGGGTCTTTCACCAGGCTGGAAACTCACTTTTCAGCTAGCTCTAGGGCTCTGCCTGCCTCTGCTCCTCCCCTTTCCCCTGGGCTGGAAAGGCAGGCACAGAAATTCACACCTGGCTTTTTACATGAGTTCTGGGGACTTGAACTCAAGTCCGCATGCTTGCACATCACTCTTACCCGCTGAGACACCTCCTTACTGGGATTTTTGAATAAGTCTTAGAGGAAAGCAAAGGCCTGCCTTGGAGGTAAAGGCTATGGGGGTTCCAGAAAGCACAGTGGCTAAACCAAAGCAAAGACACTGTAAGGGGCCATGGAACAAAGTGCTGGAGAGTCTAAGGACAAACAGAAGCCAGAAGATGCTTGAGTAGGGCAGGGGTGTAAAATGCAGACCCAAGCCAACGTGTTCTAAGTAAAGGGTGCAGGAATCCAATGCAACCATGCTACGAGGTGTTTCCTAGATGCTACATTGCTGTTCCTATCAAGCTGTAATAAATATTTCTTCAGCTATTTTATAATTTTTCAACCTGGGCTTCCACATCATACAAACGTTTCCCCTGGCCTCTGACGTGCTGCAAAGGACAGTCAGAAGGCTTATTCTCCCGCCTTTACTCCAGTCTCCTCACGGTGCAAATGCACGGCTCATCTGAAGAGCCAAAGCCCTGAAGGACGTGAAGATGGTGGCCCCAGGTGTCATCACTGTCCTTGGTGCCATGGCACAAGGTACCCACTAGAGTCTGGCTCACACACGCCCAGGAATCACACAGTTAAATCATCCGCTTCTCCAGAGAACAGCATTAGCCAGGAACGTATGCCAGCACCTTCCTTGCCCACTGTGTACTTTCGCATCCTGGCTCCTCCCTACTTTACAAATGCAATCTTCAAGTTCTTTCTCTGAACTTCAGAAAGAACAAGGGCAGCCCAGAGAAGACTGGCTAGACGGGGTGAGGGCCGATAACAGCTGGCAACCCTCCAGGCGATTACAGAGCTGGGACTGTCATCCCGGACAGAACAGAACGAGGAACACTTTGAGAACCGCCCTCTGCTTCAGACATGCTCCTAACCTCCGTCGTTTGTGCACCATTGTTGACTGCTCCATCCACAACCACTAACCCAGTGTGATTCAGTAAAACCTGCCCAGGAAGATTAAAGCAATGTAAGCGATTATAAACCATCTAAGTCTGCCAGCCGCTGGTAGTCTACGGGCCCCGTGACCTGGAGGGCCTGTGTCTAAATATGATTTAACGCACACCTTGCCCCCATCTGTAGCCCCACTTCACATTTGCAGTTTCTTCAAAGCAACATTTCTCTTCAGAATTTTTCTTTATTTTTTTAAACTAAGAGACTACAAACAAACTAAACATGAAGTTGGTGAACATATTTCCTTGCTGTTTAGGGGTACCTGGTTAAAGTCTGGGTTCTCTGAAACAATGCGTCAGGAAAGTGAGTATGCCTTAGACTTTTTCCCTGCTGTGCCAGTGACAGAAGGCAGCTGTGGCCCAGGCTTTGACTCGGTTTAAAGGCTGATATTTGACTCCAGCTCCCAACGGCAATCATTCCTAGGATTCAGTCCTAAGGCGCTGTGCCTCCTTGGCGAACCCACTTAACTGTCATCATTAATGGGGAAATTGCTTCACAGTACAGTTTCCAGGGCACCAGTTTGTAACCCCAGGGTATGTGACACACATGTATTTTTATCAAAATGTAAAGCAAGCGACTTATGTGGATTAGCTGGGACTAGCATTTTATGGTCAGAATTTCTTGAGTGAATATTTAAGATATTAAAGAAAACGTATTTTATCAGTCTTCCAGAGGATTTTTGCGATGCATCTTTTCCTGTCTTGTTTTGAGTTGGACACATCATGTGAGTTTGGACCACACACAGGAGACTTTCTCTCCTATTGGATGAGTGTTAAATGACTTGATGTCTTAAACAGAATAATTATATATGCCAGAGACATTCAAATTGCATTATTTTCCCTCCAGTCTTCATGTGGGTTGGGTGACCACATAGTGTGTAAGAACCCAATGAAACTTGAATTTAAAATAAAGAAAAAAAATTTTAAGTCATGTTTATTTCACTGCAATACTTGGGGCATAATTGTACTAAAATATAGCTGACTAATTGCTTGTCTGAAATTGAAATCCAGCCGCGTATCCTCTATCTTACTTGCTTACTCTGGTAACCCAACAGCTGGGAACACTGAATGACCAGCAGAACTGCATTGCCTCTGAATCACAGGTCTGTGCAATTCCTAGGGCTTCTTCTTTTCGTGTGTGTGTGTGTGTGTGTGTGTGTGTGTGTGTGTGTGTGTGTGTGTAGTAGAGATGTCCCCCAAGCTGTTTTTGGGGGCCCCATGGAGCCAACTTGCTCAGGGTCTAGTGGAATTAGACACTGAAAATTAGCCAACCCTCTGTCAAAGTATGTTGAAGACAAAGACAACAACACAAACAGCACTCTTTACACAGTGGATGCTCAAGAGATTTTTGTTGGAAACTAATGTTCACTGTGTCATTCAAGATTAATATGATGATACAAATAAGACATCATAAAAACTATTCTTGTGCTTTCCACATAATATACACCATCCTTCAAAGACCTAGCCACTTTACCTGCTTGCAGGGGCCTTTCCAGATCTCCCCAGAAGTTAGCTATCCTTTCATAATTTTCCCAAGGTGATTTGGGATTCCCTTCTGTATGCTATGAATATCATTGGTTAATAAAGAAACTGCTTTGGGCCTATAGCAGAGCTATAGGGGAACAGAGCTAGGTAGGGAAAACTAAACTGAATGCTGGGAGAAAGGAGGCAAAGGCAGAGAGAAGCTATGTAACCTCACCAGAGACAAATGCCAGAGTTTTGCTGTTAGGCCATCACCTGATGGTGATGCACAGATTAATGGAGATGGGTTAAATTAAGATGTGAGAGTTAGGCAATAAGAAGCTAGAGCTAATGGACCAAGCAATGATTTAAATGACACAGTTTCTATGTGATTATTTCACGACTGAGCAGTTGGGAAACGAAGAAGTGGCCTCCCTCCAACACCAAGGGAAGCTATATGTGGAAGGCCAGCACTTACAGTACGGCCTGGAGTGAGAACAGCTCTGCTATAGCAGCTTCTTTGCCTCCCAGCCCCCTTTCCATCCTGACTCAAACGGGCTTGGGAGACTTCGCTGTGAATGCCAAGATAACTGTGCATGGCAGCTGCTTTTCACCGTCGACTCGAATGGATTTAGAGTCACCCAGAAAAAGCAGCTGTGAGAGTGTCTATCAGGTTTCCAAGCAGGTTTGACTCAGGAGAGAAGAGCCACCTTGAACGTAGCACCCATGGGTGGTTAGGGCCCTAACTGAATGAAAGGCGCAAGGGAGAAGGCGAACTGAGCACCTGCGTTGATGTCTCGTCCCTGACTGCAAAAGCAATGCAAACAGTTACATTGTGAGCCCACTGCCACTCCGTGCCACCCTTTCCTGACCATGATGGCCCATATTCCAAAGATGTGAACCAACACAAACCCTTCCTTTCTTACTTAACTTGCTTTGCCCAGCATTTTGCAGCAGCAAGAATGACAGCAGTTAAGATAACATGCGTGGTGACGAATCTCAAATGGCTCACTGGAGGTCACCACCATCATGGTCACCCTACACTGTTATTGTCATCGTCACCCCCTTCACACTGCTTAGCGAGCTCTAGGGGAATAACACAGAACTGCAGGGAGTTAGCAGAAGCTCCGAGTCCCTAGCAGCCCACAGAGAAAGCATCACCAGGGACATCTAAGAAACCTGGCTTCCTCAACGCTTCATCTGAAGCGTTGTTGTTCAGCTACTTCTTTGTTCCTCTACGCTCATCCACACCCACACACTCCAGGCATGTGGTGGGCTGTTTGGGATGCTGTGAGAAGCAGAAAAGTGTAGCCTTTGATTTCTGCTTCCTTAGTGGTATGGGACATGGGGAGCCCCCAGGATGCCCAGCTCACCACACACTTCCTGCTTTATCGAAGGTTTGCTGCCTCTTTATTATCCCCTGACCATCACTGCGGATATTGCATAGCTTGACAACTAAGTGGGACTCTGTTCACTGCAACCTGCAGTCCCTTCTTGGATGCAGCCCTTTGTGATCGTTAAAAGCTGCACTGACACATGCAATAAAAAAAAGTCAGTCTCCTGGCATGCAGCAGCGTGTGTGAGCTTGGAACTAACCCATACTGCCGAGGGGTGCTGTGGTCTTGCTAATACCAGGGCACAGGAATAAAAATACAAGGCGAAAGTTCATCTACTTTGCTCTGCACTGTTTATTCCAAACACTAAATTTAAGTTCCCTTCCACAAAAACAGAAAGGAGAGCCACGCACTGTGCTCTGGGCCTTTGCTCTTCAGTGTGACTCCACAAAGCCTCCATGTTCGGGAGTCTCTGGCTGCTGCCTTGTATCAGGACATTGTATGGTCTTCCTAAGTGACCTTTGGTGAGCATCTGTGGGCTCAATCAGTAGACAGGTGTTTAGACAGCAGGGATTTCCTGAACTTTGAGGAGACGTATTTCCCTTTGATGCAGAATCTTTGTGGGTTTTTTCTCTCTCACTTGTAAAACCGAGTGACTTTTTCAAAGCAGACATTCATGGTGAGAAATAACAGGTCATCACAGCAGCGCTTGTGACGCCGGCTCTGTGGATAGTGGTATGAGCTAGAGGAGTACTGGGAGCTGGCTGTTTTTGACTATTTAGACTTAAGGAAATTAATTGACTTTGCTGCGAGCCCCAAGGAATGAGATGTTCTGAGTTTCCACTTGTTGGTTTTGTACTGACTAATACCTAGAAAATGATTCCATCTCCATCAACACACAGAAAGCTTTGGGCTTTTCTTTCTGTCTCTGTGCTGATCTCACGGACAAACCTCCGTTTTTACAGTCCCTCAGTGTGACCCATCTGTTTGTGTCCTCTGTCATTCTGGAAACAGTATAACACTGCAGGGAGGACCAGGCTTTATTGAAGTTAGAGACCCCGCCCTTTCACATTATTCCCCTGGGGACAGCAAACAATATCGTCCCCATGGCACAGATGAACCATTAATGATTATGAAACCCACTTCCTCTTTGTTTTGTTTTTGCTTTTTTCAAGGCAGGGGAATCTCTGTATAGCTCTGACTGTTCTGTAACTCACTCTGCAGACCAGGCTGGTCTTAAACTCAGAGATGTCTCTGCCTCCTGAGTGCTTGGATTAAAGGTATGTACCATGAAGCTTGGGTGGCTATGAGTCACTTACGGAGCTACAGAAGAGTAGTCTTCAGTCACAAACCCAAACCACTGTTGAGATTTTGGCTTCCTCTTAGCATTTAGAAGACCTGGGTGGTGGTTCTGTCCAACTAGCTACTTATTTTATCATTTTATGGTCCTGTATCTTCTATCAAAGTTTTCCAGCCTTAGAAATATTCAGTGTTAACAGAGACAGCTAATGTTTGCCATGTTTGCGGATGCAAGCCAAAAGGGATGGCCGACACAACAGGCCCTGATGGCCTCAGCAGCCACGGTGACCAGAGCTAGATATGTTTTTCTCTTGCTCATTGGCTTTCTCCTGTCTCCAGCACATCATTCCCATGTTCCCCCCAATCCGTTCCCACTTCCTACTTCACGTGGACCCACGTGGGAGCTTGGTTGTTGTTTCCGGCAGAGTCTAGTGACATTCTTAAAAGTAGACAGTTCCACAGTGAAAAGTGTTTCCAAGGTAAAAGTGCTCAGCTTGGCCACTCCCACAATGCCCAGCTCAAACTGACGTGTGCCTAATGTAGAATGGGCTCAGCAACCCTCTTGGAGAACTGGCCTTCTGCTTGAGAGAACTGCATGTTTCTTCAACATGCATGATGTAATTTATGGAAAGGTGTTCAGACACAGGTCACGCTAACATCTGCCGAATGTGCAGCATCATAAGATCTCCTGCTGAAGCTGCCCTCTCCTGGCTTCCTGGTACCACAGTGCCTTCTGCTAGTCTGGGAAAGTTGTTCTCTGACTGCCACGGTGACCACGTCAAGGGACAGGTTTTTGGAGGGAAAGGGAGGAGCTGGGTAACAGAAGCTTGTAGGTAAGAAAAAGGCAAATGCATTAGCTTGTCAAGTCTTTGCTCTCAGCATGAAGGGCCAAAGTGTCATTCCGCAGCAGTGCCAAGCATCTATTCCACTGGTATTTTCCGTGTTCTAATCTGCAGACCAGGATGCACATCCTGGCAGCATAATGTTCTCAAGAGGTGCATGCCGTGGGAGAAAACCTTGCAAGGTAGAAAAGTCCTGTGTCCCCCAAAGTTAATCCCTACAATGGCACTTTAACGGAGCACGCTCGATTTGATATTGGTTTATTTTTATAAAAAATATGCAATGTCAAGATTAGATTCCAAAGAATCACATTTTATTTATTTAAATTATTTTTCTTTTAAATTTTGTGCATAGTAGGGACACTTTGAATTGCACCTTTCATTTTTGCAGAAAATTAAATATTTAAGAAAAGTAACCTGCAAACACAAGAGATGATTTTTATTTTTCATGTACATTTGATTTATAGTCTATGGAGAAAGTATACTGAAGCTGTAGAGATTATGAAAAAAATCATATTTTACTTTTTTGTGTGTGGTACCACAGATTGAACTCAAGGCGTTGGATTTGCTAGGTAAGCCCTCTGCCTCTCAGCTAAGTCCCCAGTTCACATTTTATTATTTTACAAGGAGAAATTTACATCACTTCTGTAGACAGAAGATAAGTTACATAAAAGTTTTTGTTATAGTAACTTCAGTACGGTCTTCAGGCACTCCAAATGCTCTAGTGTATTCTTCCCTTCTAGACGTCCAGCCTTCCCCCAGCTTCCCCACACTTCCCAGTTCTACACCTTTACTCCCACAGTGCCGTCTGTTTGGATGCACATCCCTCTTGTCCTCAAACGGTGCTTCCCCCAGGACGTCTTCCCAACCCCAGCTTTAGTGAACACTTTCTTCCTGCGTGTGTTCCTGCTGCAGCCCCCTGCAACTGTTATAAAGCTCAAAGCAGTGAGCCCGACACCCAGCTCTGTCTGCGTGTCCTTGTCCTCTGCACTCTCTGCTTCTTCAGGATAGATGGCATGTCTTTCTCTTTAAAACTCTGCACACATGTGCATTTGGCATAGTACACAGTAGAGAGAATATGCAGCCAAATGCTTTAAATTTAAATTTGTTGAATCAACTTGAGAGGAACAAAAAGAAAATTAAAAGAAAAAGCAGAGTCGGGTCATTATACCACTTCCTAGGAAACTAACAATTCTTTTTTTTTTTTTCTTCACGATTCTAAACGCTTTGGTTCTGTTTCATTTCTGAAAGACATCATGCATATCAGAGGACATTTTGCTGATTTCCCAGTAAAGTGTTTGTTTAAAAGTACTTATTGACAACTGGGCATGGTGAAACACTAAGTCATTTAAAATAGTAAACAATTTATGCAAATGCCGTGGACAGATTTCAATATTTATATATTCTCGTGATTTTTCAATGTCCGGAAAATACTTTGCTGCCTCTCCTTCCAAAAGGTAGAAACTCACTGCCCTCACGCCCCACCCCCATGTTTGGGAACAAGGCAATGGTTTGTCAGGAGGGAGACTTGGACATAGGTGACATGGATCTTTTCAGGGTTGCTTACTGTTAGTGAGTCAGCTCCCCATTTGCCCAGGATCCTGCCAAAGGCCCCCTAGGTGAACTTGCAGCCACTCACACAGCCCCAGCGTATGGCTTCCCTGAGACCTCAGGAATCAGAAGGGGTCAGGCCCGCTGTCATTTGCTGCTAATTCGGGAGTTAAGCGTTGTCTATAATAGACCGAGCATAGGTACACAGTACATTGTGAGTGTTCTCACTGTGGGCAGTCATGGTTTGAAATCCCTGATCATTAATCTCTGAAATTAAGACAAAACTCAAGCTGGTCTCCAAGAAGCTGTGACCTGGAACCACCTCCATGTGACAGAAGTGTTTACTGTCATTCACTCTGTCAATAATATATTTAACAAATGCTTATTACGAGTCTTCCACCACCCTTAGGATGCAGGTCATATTTCAGATGCTTCCTCTCATGGTAGCCTTTGCCATCTTACTCACGCGCCAGCTTGAGTCTTCAGGTCCGTTTGGGATATACTTCCTGTGAGAAACATGGTTTAAGAGCTGGTTTCTAAAGCGGAACTTAAGGAAAGGCGCGAGGTTAATTGCGGTTTCAACAGGTAGGACCCACGACCGACCGTGGAGTATGACAGTTTTGGGCTTTGAAGCGGAGCACTAGGTCTCAGGGTGTGAGATGACTAGAATTCCGTGAAATGGTCTGTCTGCCTGGGAGAGCAATCACTGTCAATAACACCACCCTCAGGATGAAGGACAGTGACATTAATGACAAGAAAAATATTCCATCAGTAAAACATCCCCTAATTAACACTGATCTGTTCCCCGGAAAAGCTGCTTGAGAGGGGGGAGATTTTCTCCCCACATGCCAAACTGCCAAGCAGTAATTTGGAAAATTTTCCATTTAGTTTCAAGGAATATTAAAAAGCATCGCTGAGTGGGAATTAAAAACGAATCCATTGCCAATCTCATATATGTAAAATATGATCTTTTATACGCAATGTCAATTTCTAATTGGGCATATTGGCTAAAATCAACTACATTTTGCTATCTTCAGAACTAACATCCACCTCCCTTCTTTTTCTTTATCGTAAAAATTCATTTACTTAAGCAGTGGACTGCATGAAAGCCCAGAAACCGCAATACAATGGCAGATGCGGGCCTGGCTCTCACAAACCCTTTAAGGAAAAACCACATAATGTCAGCAGAAAAATCATCATTAAAATCTCAGTAGCTGGCTTCGCAATCAAGAGCATCTAGACACTGCTCTTTCGGAGGATCCAAGGTTGATTCTCAGCACCCACGTTGAGTGATTCCTGAGCACCCGTACCTCCAGCTCCAGGGACCCAACACCTCTGCCTTCTTTGGACACCACACACATATGCAAAATTTAAAAACAAAGTAATTTTTAAAATTGCACAAAACTAATGAGTTTATGTCGTTCATTTGGGAAACCCAAAGAATATGTAAGTTTAATTGGTAGGTCTGGTAGAGAATAAAAGTGACAAACCATTATGTACCAAAAAAAAAAACATTCACAGAATCAGTAATGTGTGACCTTTGACATGCGTTTTATCCTTCGACTGTTCTGTTTCCTCATGATAACGTGGAGATAAATCAGGAATGTGCACGTTAGCTTGCTGTAAGGGAGGAATGCAAATGGCTGGCTGTGCTTAGCACCAGTTTTAACCTGGCTTGGAGTGCATTGTTATGACTACCTTCAGCAAATGAATTTTTCAAAAACCCAGTTCTCAAATTATTATTGTTATTTTCTTGTCCAGGCAACTAGGAGAGGAAGGTCTCAGGGAGTCTGTCACAGCCTGGCTTCTGGAAAGCCTGGTCTTGGTCATTTTAGCCTGGCTCCGCCCACTGGCGTCAGCGTCTTTGAGTCACTCCCCCCCATCATCCTCAGGTTGAGTTCTTGGTTTCCTTCTGGAGCATGGCTTTAAAGTACACTCTTTTTTCTCCCTCGCCAAACACGGGACTCCCAGGATGGGACAGCTTCTCTGACTGCCAACCCAGAAGAACACAAAAAGCCTTTCTGCTTCCCTTGCTTCCAAAGCTATTCCCAGAACGGCCCTGTAGCGCTGACTTCCTGCGCAGGATGACTTCCTGATCCAGTTAGCAAAGTGTTCAGTAAGAAAGGGAATGATCACTGCTACCCCTGCATCCTCCCATCCCCCAGAGGACATTTCAACTTTGTGGACAAGCAATCACGGTCACTAAAAAAGCCCTCACACTAAGCAAGGCTTTCAAGGGCTTGCTTAGTCATCTGGACCAGACCAGACCAGACCAGACTAGACCAGACAAGCCGAATTCTCATAAAGGTCCTGGCTTCTGGACCCTCACGTGTTCATCGAGTCTTAACAGTGTGACCATGAATTCCATTGCGGTGAAGCGGCTGCTGGCTGGCTGGGGGTGGGGGTGGAGTGTGGGGGGCAAGGTCTAGTCATTCACAGGCAATTTGCAAGTCTGCTGATATGGGCACCCCCGGACCTAGGCTCTCTTTTATGTAACTATGTTCATGTATTCTGGTGTAAAGTTGTCTTTGATAGTTTTTAAATGTATTAATTATTTTCTGAAAATCCGGTGACTTCTCCTGAAACATAAAGTTTTTTCTTCTCATACTCCCCCGTGGTGGAGATTCACAGGGCAAGCTTTAGAAACAGAGACCTTTCTTGTCAGCTCAGGGTTTAAATGAAGCAAAAAGAAAAAGGTTTTGGCAGGAAAAAAAAATGCAGCAAAGGCTTTGCTTCTTACTAAACAGGCTCAGAATGTCTGAACAAAATATCCCAACCTGGCTAGTGCCAGAATTTTTCAGATAAGTCAAGAGAGGAGGAAAATGTGTTTCCATCCAAAGTACCAAGAAATCACGGACAGCAAAGAGGGGCAGTTCATAATAAAGACACCTGAAGGGACATCCTGGAGCTCTGTCTTCCGTGGATCACTGAGCCATGCCGCTGTTTTCTGTTTAATTTTGCTTAGGACCTTTCCTTCAGGCTAGTCCCGCTCTTCTCCAGGAGGCCCTCCACATTCAGGGGCTCCCGGAAGCCCTTGGTGTCCCCATGATCTACCTGGCTGGGTGAGCATTGGGTACCACCTGTGTCTCTTGTCATAAAGCATTCCTGCTGTGAGCTGGTCCATCCAGGCTAGGCTGTAAGTCCCCTAACTACAGACATGAACATTAACTCTCTAGGCAATCTACAAATGCTTTCTTCAAACTGACTAAGACTAAACACCAGAATGAGGACTTCTTCCCAGGCCCAGAAACAACACAGCCCTCCATATCAGAAATTCTCAATTATTTGCAGGTGCTTATTTTTCCTTTGAAGCCATTGGTGAGCTCTTGGCTGCAGAGAAAACTAACTGCTTGGTGTTTACTTTCACTTAATATTCTGCCTTGCAAAATCACAGATGGATATCGGAGGCAGAAAGGTGGGTGTAGATACGAGAAACAGACATTTGTTTGCAGAATTCTGATGTCCTAGAACCAGAGAAATCTTTTCTTAAATAGAGAAGTATCATATTGAGGATGCAGACGTTATTTTTATCAGCAGTTAGCACATTTTCAAAATTGTTATCCCTGATAGAATAACCTGAAAATTGAAATAGCTTCTTTAAAAAAAGAGAATTTTAATTTTAATTAAATGTGGACTGTTTAATTAAAAAAAAAACCCAAATATGAGTATTCCTAGTTCTATTTTTAGAAAGAAAATGCTAGTCTACTCAGAATGAAGATACTTTGGATAGACAACTAGTCTGGAATAGTCTATCCTTACTTAGATAGAAATGGATATAACTTTAACACCTATGAAAATTTCTGGGTTTATAAAAATATACTAAAAATTCATTTTTTTTCCAAATTTTTTTCTTCTCAAATATTTGTTCAGTTCATTAAATGTTGCACTTTATTCAATGATCTTTTAAGGAACTGAGCATATTATTTTATCTTTCTTGAAAATATGTTGAAATTTCGATTACTTATTTGTGTGCGTACGGGGTCAGGGGTGGGGGGACATGCATATGGAGCTCAGAGGACAAGTTGTAGGATTCTTACTTCTATCATGTGGGTCCCAGGGATTAAATTAGGTCATCAAGTTTGGTGAGAAGTGCCTTTACCCACTGAGCCACCTTGCTGGCCTTATTTTTTTAGAGATTTATATGCTTACTTTCAATATTTGAAGAGAAGGTAATGAAGCATGGAAGAGTGGGTTGTATATGAACTTGGTTGTTTCCTTTGTGCACAGATGGAGACCGGAGACGGGTAAGGGAATAGGTAGAGATGCCTAATGGCTTACAGGTTAGGACATGGGGCATCTGAACCTTCCTGATTTCCAAGGACAGCTCACATCACATTATGCAGGTTACAGCCTGCCTCCTCCAGTTCTGCGATTCCATCTATGCATTTCTTTGTGGGTGATATCCTCGAGAGACAAGGAGAAGACACTGGTGTGTGCAGTGCATCTGGCTGGTTGGTGAAAGCCTCACCTCTGTGCTCACAGTGCCCTGCCATAGGTTACTGTACTCTCTCTGCATTTCCATTTGATGTTCTCATGGTCACACGAGCTAGCTGAGTGCTGAACCGCGTTCCCATGTTCAGTAAATCAGGAAATAATGAGCTACGTGTCATTCTAAACCCATTCAGGGCATGCGGATTCAATAACTCAGTAGACATGGTTGGAAAAGAAACCAGTATTTTAATGATCTCAGCTGTTGCTTAAGATAATATATAAGCCAAACAATATAAATATTAGGAATTTAACTATTATGTACCTCCCTGCATGAAAACTCTTACCAGCTTCCAGATCAAATCTGTTTTTTCTTTGCCTTTAGTGCCCCACTGCCTGTCTCCACGACAGCATCCAAAACACTTGATTGTGCTTGTTCTAAACACCTTCCTTTTAAATATAAAGTCCTCAAGGAAAGGGACATTTCCTTCTTCATCTCTCAGTTCCTGGCTTTAATAACACTGGAACATGCTCAGTGCCTACCATGTTGATTTCTGGAGTAGGGAACAGGTAATTGTGGAGTGTATCCATGAAGGACACTATACAAAAGTGGCAGGGGTAGTCCATCACTCAACACTGACTGGTTCCCGTCATAGGAGGAGAAGGAAGGCAACTATCACAAGTTCCCTAAAGTCTAAGGAAAGATAGATTTGAGATGATATTCGAGACATACAAGAGCAGATATTTTTAAAAAGAGAATCAGCTGAGGTGGCCTGTGGAGATGACTCAGTTGTGAAGTGCTCGCTATGCAAGCGTGAGGATCCTGAGTTCAGATATTCAGCACCCACATAAAAGGCGAGGCACAGTGAGTGGTACGAACAGGTTGATTTCTTGAGCTCTCTAGTGACATGATCTAGCAGAATCAACGAGGCCCAAGTTAGTGAGAGACTCTGTTTCAAAAAATAAGTTGGAGGGCAATTGAGAAAGACGCTCAGTATAAACCTGGCATTGGCCTGTGGCCTACACAGACACCCAACAGACACACACACACACACACACACACACACACACACGTATACAAGTGCATATACACTCAGAGTCACACGTACACATTCACAGAAACACACCAACTGAAAGAAAGACCAAACCATCAACTAGTCAACTGTATAGAAAACCTACAAAGTAAAAATTGTGATGCTCAGGAAGAAAGTTGGTTATTCATGAGATCACAGCAAGTGACAGAATGGTAGTATCAGCACCTTCTCTGGGAGGGCAAGCATTTTAGGGAACCCTATTCACAGTCCTCTCCCTTCCTCGGTGAGCTACAGCCCACCCCGTGCTGTGGCAGGTCTATCCTTAGGTTCTCACTTTTGAACCCTCAAATTGTTTGACTACCAACTTGACCCAAGACTTCCCAGGTGCTAGTGGCTGCAATGGCTGTGTGGATCTGACCCGCAGACATGTGATGTGGTAGCCCGAGGGCATGGGTGTAACCGCATTTTCTAATGAGAACTGAGAGACTGCGATCCTTAGGAGCCTGCTGATGGAGCCATTCTGGCCATTGTGTTTGAGTTGAAAGGCCAGAATTTTACTTGAGCGCTTCCTTGCCTGTGGGTGTTCATGGTCCTCTCTAAGAATCACATCACTTACTGGCCATGACCCATGAGCCCTCTCTTCAAAAGGCTGTGTGGATTATGTGCTTAACACCGGGCTATAAACCACTTGTGAGAGAGATCCAAGATAACATATAATTAAGTGAGGAATTTTTTGGCATAAACTAAAAGTACTACAAAGATTCCAGGAGGGTAAAGAGACTTGTGGTGGGGCAGCTTCCTCACAGCCTGTGGTCCTGTGGGAAGGCCTGGACCTGTAGATATGGAAGCCAGAATGCTGCCTCACGCTGCTGGAACAGCAGACTTGCAAGTCAGGTCAACAAGTCGTCTGTGTTCTGTGCGCTTCAGAATAACACCTGGGAACTGACGAGCACAAGGGGGAAATCAGTCTCTTATCTGAAGCTGAAACCATAAGTATTACCAGAACTCAGCACACAAACCAGGTGCCCATGTGTAAGACATCTATTGAGCTTTTAATTACCTGCTTCTTAAGAGGAGAGAACACTGCCATATCTTCAGCGAAAACACTTAAACAAATCTGCAAGGCAGACTTGGAAGGGAAAGCAGCTTTGCCATCAAAGCAAGCAAGCTGGAGGGCTCAGCAAGACTGCTACACTGAATTTGTTCCAGAGACTAGCTTTACTGTGGCTAACTCCTAGTTACAGAAATTCTTAAATAGCTTTTCACTCAAATATTCCCCAGAAGTCTTCATAGGGAGATAAACAGTTTCGACAGAGCAATGTTGATGGGGGGAAGTCAATGTTCATAGGCTTTTCCTGTCTAAAACCAGCGCAGCACAGGAGACAATAAGCAGAAAGCAGGCAAGAACTGATTTTCTCCAGGCTGATCACGCTGTCTCCTTACCTGTCATGTGGTATCTCATGAAGCAACGAGCAGAGCGGAGGGTGATGAGCAAGAGACGCAGGGAGACAGCAACGTGATCTTGCAGTGATGGCTGAATGGACTGCAAAGCTAGATCTCTGACCTCTTCCCATTAATTTCCTCAATCAACATTGTCTTCACTCTCGGCCATCTTTCTTTACACAGGTCTAACTCCTGCATCCGCATCCCTTTGGGTACCCAACTCATCCCAGCCTGCGGCTGTAATAAGCAGGGGACTCTTCATTCTAGGGCAGTTACTGTCCCAGTGTATGTCCTTTGAGTTGCCTTCTGAAGTTTCCTCTTCTTCTGTCTCTTTTTCCCTCTGTCTCTGTGTCTGTCACACACACCCTCACACACACAGTCACATACCACATACACTCACACTAACACCTGCTCACACACACATACACAAATACCACACACACTCACATACCACACCACCTACACACCCTCACATAAACATATACACCCCCACACTCACACACCCCAACACACACCTGCATGCGTATGACCAAAAACTTTAAAAGGAAACCTAAAACTTCCTTTATGATCTACAAACAGCTTTACAAACTAATATGCATTTAGGAAATCTTTGTTTTGTTTCCACTTCTTAACTGCTGTTCAGCCACAAAGCTCTTGAATCATTTCTGAAAACAGTGGCCTATGTTCAGATTTGAAATACCTCAGTTAGCAATAACAGTGGCCACAGATTCTCTCTGTAGTGAGGGTCAGTACCCCAGAGGTGTATGGAAACATAACTCTTCCACATGTCACTAGAACTAGAGCAACAGGGCAGCCCTGGAGAATGACTCTTCAGTACCCGAGAGTGCTCCTGAGCCACCCTTTCCTGGGAAAGCTGTGACAGGAGTCAGTCTTGCCTGAGTCAGAGCAATTCATCTAACAGCGCCCTCCGGAAGGATGAAAAATGGCATTCTCCATGACAGATAAAATTTGGAAGGTGGTTTAAAGCTTCCCAAGATGTTTGCACTTATTTTCTTCTTTCAATCTAGAGGGAAGGTCATCAGAGACCTGGCCCATCAACGGTTTTATAAAGAAGTTTTGCCGTGACACTAATATATTCTTTTGTTTGTAAATTATCTGTGACTGTTCTGTGGCTTTAAGGGCAGACCTGAGTAGCCCTCATAACACACACACACACACACATACATACATACATACACACACATATATGTGTGTATACATATACATATAGACACATATACATATATGTATATGTACACACATAAAATATCTAGCATGTTTACAGTCCTGCTCTTTGTACCCAGTATGCTGACCTTTGGCCTACGAAAACGTCTTCTTCCATTGTTCTTCTGACTAACGTGAGGATATCAGGGTTTTAGACTCTCTCCTGACTAACACAAGGATAATGCGGAGGTAGACTGTCTCCTGAATAGCATGAGGATGTAAGGATTGTAGACCTGCTCCCCTCTCTCTATAAACTTTGTGTGACCTGAGACAGAGGTTGCTTTCCTTAGTTTAACTTCCTGTTCGCAAAGTTAAGGAGACTGGCTCTGGTGATCACTTCCTCCTTGTTGAGTTCCTTCTAAATTTCTGTGTTCTAAGGAGAATGACGGCTTTCTTCCTGATGTTGTTTTAACCAGGGATGCATATAAATTCAAAGAGGAGACTTTCCGCAAGTCCAGCTTACTCCAAAACATTTCAAATCTTCTCTAAGCAACCCGCCTTGTTGCTACAGACTGCAGATGTGCTGCAGAGACCACAATGACAGGAAAATCTGCTACACATCAGGAGCACATCTGGTTCACACTTCCTACCACAGACGCCCTAAACCTGCTTCTTAGTGCTGTGTAAGTGAGTGGAGTGTCCTTCCTCTGTGGCCGTGCTGGGCACCAGGTGAAGTGACAGGCACTACCACACCCAAAGGGTACTGTTAAGTTCCTGATGGAGGCAAAACTGCCTTGCCTTAGTAGGAATGGAGTTTGCTTCTGTCAAAATCTTGGGTGCCATTGGCATATTCTGCATAGCGCAATCCCTTCATTAGACACTTAGCATAACCCCCAGTGAAAGAAATGTTAGTATAGCAAGAATAATCTTGCTTTCAAAATCCCCACAAAAGCCTGTGGATTCTTTTCTAGCTGCTGCCTTGACAAAATGAAATACGTGAGAGGTTATGTTATCTGAAAAATGAAATCACAGAGGGGCCAGAAATACACCAGACCTCAATGATAATGGCAATGATTCTAAACCCTGAAGTCCTATTATCTTTAAAATAAACATTTCTCTTACACATTCTTTCTTCCTGATAAATAGAAGTGTTGGGGGATGCTTTGAGCCTCTGAACCAGAAGGGATTGGTTCTTAGTTTCTATACATAGCAGGAGATTTTGATGGCAAACAAGCACACATAGACGTTAGAAGGCACAATGGATCGTATCCACTTTAAGACATTCTATTTCAAAACAGAACCAAGTGGTTTTCAAGCAGAGCCACTTGAAATATTTTACAAATCCCAAAGAGAAGCAACCCTGGGGATGACAGATGACATTTTGAGCTTCGTTACCATCTGTTCCATAACACCCTGCGTGCCCCGGACGGCTCTCCACCTACCACACACTCCTTAGTGTGTGTCCCAGTCCTTACTGTCAAGAAAAAGAAGTGAGTTCTCTCTGTCATTTCTGCTTGAGCGTCCCCCCAGATCCCAAAGAGTGGGTTCCCTTTCCCTCTCCTCCCTCTCTGAAACCTCTGAGCTGGACGCTAACATTGTTTAGAATACGCCTGGGCCAGCATGGTCATAAAGACTGTAAACTGGCTCTCTGCTCCAGAACAGCAGCAGCAGGGAGCCCATCCCCTGAGCCAAGGCTTTCTCTGGCCCCTCCCCACCGATGTCTGCCCTTTGTAGGACTTTACCTTCTCTCCTTGGCTGACAGCTTTCTCCTCATCCCAAGAGTCCCGTATCTGATCCACTCCTCTCTAGCCTTTGAAATACTTTGAGAATAGAAAGGGCTTATAAAAACCATTGGTTTATTTGGAAAATCTTCCTGGATGACCTCAGCCCATGTTGCTCTCTACCTTCCTGAAATCCTTTGAGACTCACTGCCTAACCCAGACAATTAACACCTCATTATCCTGGGCTCTGACCCCTGGCACCACACATACACTTCTTTTTGATAATTATTTCACATCAGTTAGTTTCCTCTCCCTAATGAAGCTGTCAACTTCTTGTGAATGGAGCCATCTTCCCTAGGTGCATAGTAAACAACTGATTTTTCCCCATTTTTCCTCAATCAATAGAAGTTTCCATATGACTTTCACAAAAGTCATTTGACCGTTGTGTCCTGGGTGGCCATAAACCAAACCTTTGGATTAGAACAGAAAAAGAGCAGAAAAACCTTAACCTTCCAGCGAGAAATTTAAAGAAGAATATCCAGATTAGATTAAAGATAGTGGTTCAGTCATTACTTGCAAGACAGAATGTCTAAATATTTAAGGGAATTTAAATGAACAAGAAGAAACACACACACACACACACACACACACACATTTACTTCTAATAACAATGTGAGATTTACCTAACAGATCAAGTAAATATCAAGTTGCTGACAAGATGAAAGAACTCATCACTTGGTAAAACAACCGTGTTTGAATGAGCCTGCGCATACAGCACATTTTGAAACCGTAATGCTATTTACAGCATGTATGGTTTCTTCACAGCTCACAGATCTCCATAGTTCATGCTTTGCTCAATACCTAGAATGAAAGGAATCTGTGAAGCCAATGCTTATTTCTAGAAACATTTTGTTTGAATGCGACCCAAGAACTCAAACATCTGTTGTAACCAGCAACATGAACCGAGTTCACCCATGATATTGATAAAATTTGGGAAATTGCTCAACATCCTGCTTTCTTCTGCTTATAAAGACTCAGCCTGGTGCTTTCCTTGCCACCATGCTGGTGCCTGAGTGGTTAAAGTAATGGAGAACTCTCACATGCATTGTGCCACCGATGTCCTAAAGAGAATCAGAACTGAGGCACCAAGCTCGGGGACAAGTAATTAGTACAGAACTGTGTAACTTAGCCAGGGGTTTCGTTAATGAGGACGAGACAGTGAAACTGTCCTGATGCTCTCCTAGGCTGTAATTTAGGTGTCTCATGCTAGACCACCTCCCATGTGAACTCTGCGAAGGGCTTGCATATAGGAGTGGAACAATATTTGGACATCCGACATAGAACAAACTGAACCATGGAATACTTGTGTTATGTTTTAAGTCAAATAACACATTCTTTACTTGCAAATGTGAGATTTTTTTCCTGTAAGTGGCTAACCTCTGGAAACAATTTGTGAGAGCAGAGAAAAGAACTCAATTTCAAATGAAAACCCTGTAAGTCAGAGCTCTGCTGTCCCCATGGTGGCTTTCCTATGACCACTGTGACTACCACCACCCCAAAGTCCCTCACAAAGAAGGCTCAGTTGAACCCCTGGATCAGTGATTCCCACCCCTGCCATGATCCTTCCCAGGATTCCCACCCTTCCCTCCTAGGTTCTGCAGCTGTGATTGCTGCAGACAGAATTCTTTTACAGATTTGAAGTCTCAAGGAGAGTGTGTTAATATGAATGAGCCAGACGAAATCTAGAAGAATTAGGGACAAGTGTGTGAAGTTCCTTGTGTCTGGTAGGAAGGGTTGTTCAGGAAAAGAAAGTGTTGACACAGTGAGGTAAGTTTCTCCGAGTCATCAGCTGAGTGCAGGGGATGGAGTCACTCTGAATAAAGAGAACCAAACAGAAAGGTTTCAAAGGGCATCTTTTGAAATGTTGTTATCTAATCAGTTAACTGGGTAGCTGTGTTGGCTTCAGGAGTCTGGAGAAAACAGAAAATGAAAGTATGTTAAAATGTCAAGACCATCTCTAGGATTGGGTCAGAGAAGAAAAGACTTATTGGCGAGGGCAAGCAGCATCTGTAGTGACAACCAAGACACAAAGCCATTAACAGAACAGAGTCAAGACACTGGGCATGTGGGTTCCACATGAGGACCCAATGGTGTGGTTCATCTTAAAGCTTTGGGCAGCCACAAAACAAATGCCTAGTGTGTTATCAGGCCAGCAGATACATTGGAAGGAGGCAGAAGACACCCCAGGCTATAGCCTACTCTCTTCCTGGGTGATTTCCAGGAAGACATGGCAGGGAAAAGCGAGTAAGTCCTACTGGAGATTGTTAACACTGAGGAGACGGTGATGGTAGTGTCATCATTTCTCTGAGGTCACTGGCTTTGGGAAGGTCACTGTGACCAATGCAAACCTATGAGCATTTGGGTAAATTTCAAAGGAAGGAAAGATTTCTGATACAGGAGGATCAAGAACGTTCAGAGTTTAGGTTTCTCAAAAACCAAAATGGAATATGATTGGACTATGATCCTCCTTCATGGTTTGTGCTTTATGTACTATTAAGGAGAAATTAATATATCTTGAGTTTATTTAATGTTTCTAAATTCGAGCTACAGGTCACGAGGGGAAAGTAATCCTGGATCTAAAGTTTAGGGCTACTGTGTATTAGCTGTCCAGTTAGCATTTCCATGTGGAATCTGTGTTTCATTACAAGGTGACAGAGTAAAGCAGCAATCTCTCAGAAGGAACAGTCATGGTATCTAGTAGGGTGAAGGACAGACAGTTTGTTGGGAAGTTTCAACATGTTCTTGTGTCTCACCCGCCGACTTGTCCTCCAGCCCTAGTGGGTTGTCTTCTTAACTGGTTTCTTTTCCCTTTTTGTCATGTAGCTTCATCCTAAAACTAAATGGCCCTTTATGAGCGCAGGTAAGGCTAAGGAAGTCAAGGAAAGTTGCAAAGCTAAAGAGGCACAGCGACACAGAGGCCTCTCCTCTGGAGTACACACAGACACACATGCACACACACAAAGACTCACACATACACACACAAACATAGACACAGACTCACACACATGCGTGCACATACATTGACACAGACTTGCATACACGCATGCACAAATAGACACAGACACACAGATACACACATACATTCACACACACAACCACACAGGCACATACACAACACACACAGCAATCGCTCGACAAAAGGAGACCTTCTTCAGAGGAGCTGCCTGTAAGCTGTCCAGGGGGCACCAAGAAGGAAGTCCTTGTGAGTCATCACACACACTGGAGGAGACTTTTCGGAGATGCAGCTGCTTCTGAGTCACCCAAGCAGGGCTTGGCAGAATGCTCTCTGTTCTAAGTCACCAATGCCTTCTGTCTGGGGCAAAGAGATAGCTGTTTGCAGTGCTCCACCCAAGGTTCTGCAGTGCAGGGGTTGAACCCCAGAGTTCTGCAGAACAGGGGTTGAACCCCAGAGTTCTGCAGAACAGGGGTTGAACCCCAGAGTTCTGCAGTGCAGGGGTTGAACCCTAGAGTTCTGCAGTGCAGGGATTGAACCCCAGAGTTCTGCAGTGCAGGGGTTGAACCCCAAAGGCCACACATGTGCTAAGCACACACTCCACCAAAGAGCTGCCCCACCATAGCCCTCTGAGTACGTTTGAGCTGTGCTTTCTACATTGGAAAAGCAGGCAAACTGCTGATTTTGAACAGTGGTTGGAGGGATCAGCTGAGATCAGGGGACCATTTCTCCTTCCAGGCTTCATGACTGTTTTCATGGATCACAGTTTATGAGGGAATTTTACCCAAAAACGTTTTTATTGCTATATAGCACTTGGTATTATAATTTACACCCAAGGACAAAACCCAAGCAAAACTAGAGGCTATGAACCTTTAATGCTGAATCACCATTAAAACCTAACATTTGGGAAACTGAATCTGTGGCTTAGTCTTCTGCTGTTATCCTCTTCCGGGTTTTCTTCACGCACGCACGCACGCACACACACACACACACACACACACACACACACACACACACACGCAAATATGTTTTTTTTTTCCCCCAGCGTTAGGGAAAGCTGATGAGCTGTCTGTGTCCGTGTCTTATATTCAGTGGAGTTGGTATTACTTTTGCAATGCTTTGGCACAGCTCAATTTTAACTGCAATTACCACATTATAATCTTGGCAAGCCCTACTGTTCTAAACAATTCTCGGATGCACAAATGAGTCTTCCTCCAGATGAAAACTGCCCATGAAAGGGTACCATTATATTATATAAAAATGAAAAATCTCAGAAGAAGTATAAATTCCGTTTCAAGAGCATACACTACATACACACAAACTTCGAAAAAAGTTATAATTAAGATGTCCAATCCTCCAGAAATAGCACACTAATATATAATAAGTCACTGTAGGAAATGTAGGCAGCCTGGGTCAAACGGTGTCTGCTTACGCAATGAACTAGGAACACTGTTAGACTCTATATGTTGAGATGTTTGGATAAATCTTTCAGACGATGAAGGTAAACACTGAATGGAGAGTGGGCAAAGGATCCTGGAATCTTCAGTATTCGAGACCTAAGGTTGCTGTGAAGCACAGATTTGCCAAATGGCTCAAATATTCACAATTGTTTCATCAGCTCTGCGGCCCACAAGTACCATTCAGTGTTTGTTTAACATAGAGGATGTCCTACTTTAGCAGGGCAACATACCCTGAAAGGCTGACTTGAAGTATTTTATTGTTTACTAGGTGGTCCTCCTGAGCAGTTAAGTTTCTCTTTCCATCATCTACAGGAAAACCCTGCAAACAGTGTGGGGGCTGATGACCATTTTCCCTCTGCAGCGGTTCCCAACATGGGGATCTCACCCCTTCCCTTTAGGAGACATTTGCAGATGTTTGAAGACTCTTTTTGGAGCAGAGAACATGCTAGTTCTTAGAGAGTAGAGACCAGAGATGCCACAAAACATCATACACAAAAGAATTACCTACTTCAAATGTCCCTAGTACAGGCCTAAGAAAACACAGCAGGTATTCCATTAACCCTGGCTGCCCGAGTCTGTGCCCTTCAGACAGTCACTGCCTCGAAAAGGGCCATGGAGCAGCATAGTACAAACCCTTTACATCCCTCTGGGATCTCAGAGAAGCCACTGCAGCAAACCAGTGGGGCCCCTTGGTTGGTTTTCAGTTTGTGGAATTTGTTTAAATTCTAGTTTTCTGCTTTATGACTTTAAAAAATACACAAATATCCTACTGGTTTAAGCCAGTTCCTTTGATCTATTTTTGGATATATTTTGGTTCAGGTATAGCATTAATATTTGGGTTTTGTTCAATTCAGAGACTGGCAGATTAGTGTACTCTGGCGTTTGGATTTGGTTTCTTGGTTTATGACTTTGCAAGGGTGCCTGGGTGGGTATTATTGGAGCAGAGAGACATGGACACTTGGGCTCTCCACTTTCTGTTGCTTGCTTTAAAATAATAAGGCTTACAATAAAAGCCGTTTATAGCAGGCTGGAGTAATGGTGCAATCTTGGAAACCTGAGTTCAAGCCCTGGAAGGGGAAAGAAGAGAACAGACTCCACAAGTTGTCTGACTTCTACTTAAGTGCTGGGCATGCATGTGCCCCTCCCCCTCTTTCCTCTCTCGCCTCTCTCTCTTCGCTTGTCTCTCTCTCCTTTCTCTCTTCCCTCTCTCCTCTCTTTTCTATCTTCTCTCTCTCTATCTCTTCTCCCCTCTCTCTCACACACATACATGCACACACACTAATTTTGAAAACTCCAGTTTATTTCATATTTTGCTTATGAGAAGGTTCAGAAGTCCTAACACTTTGAATCTCCTTGTAGCTGTTTACTTGTGGACACTGAAGAACAAGAAATGAAAATAATCTAAAGAGTCTTTAAAGTCTCCAGAGATTTTAAAGTGCCCATACCCTTATTTTGCAATGGGTCTGGTTGTGAAATCAGCAGACTGAAAAACACTGGAGGAGCCGCAAGGGTAGATTTTAGCGACAAGATTTCCTTAAGGCTGTAAACAAAGCAAAGCCATTAAGAGAAAGAAACAGAAGTGGCAGATTTCATCATAAAATGGGGAAAACATTTTCCAGCTGCCTTACAGGTACAGCTCAGAGCATGACGGTTGCATTCCTGAAACTTTAGTCTCCACAAGTCAAAGTGGCTCGACACACGTCATGAAAGCCATCTGCACCTGCTCACCAAACAGCTTCAAGAGGGAAGACAAAACAGCACCGAGGATTTTAACATAAACAGACAAAAAGCTGTTCCTGGCACACGGCAAGGGAGAGAAAGAATGAGAGGAAGAAAGGCTATCACGATTCTCCTAACGTGCAAGCGTCAGGATCTGAACTCAGCTCGCTGTCACTTCAGCCCCCTGTGCAGTGCGCCCGCCTCCTCTGGTTGCACATGTACAGGTTGGGCGGCTAAACTTCAATTCTGTGTTGTTTTAAATTTTTCTTTTATGTAGCTTAGGGCTGAATGAATTGCTGGCAGAATTTTTAACTCAGGAATTCAGTCAAATGCCCTTTGATTTGTTAGAGCTGCTTTGTGTTTAGTTCCGTTAGTCATCTGCTTCTCAGCTCAGGGATGCATACACAAAAACACAATCACATACATGATACATACATAATACATACATACATGCATATATACATACTTACAGACAGAGATACGCACAGACACAAGGTCACATATATAGAGAGACACACACAGACACACACAGTTATACACAGAGAAACACACACAGTCATACCAAGACACAGTCACACATACACAGTTATATACAGCCACAGTCAGCACACACGCAGTCCCACACAGACATATACACATAGACACAATCACTTACACACACACACACACACACACACACACACACACACACACACACACACAGCCCCAGACTGACATTCTCTAAGGCCCTCTGTGTTAGACTAACAAGCTAAACCCCAAAAATCCATTGCAGAAGTTTCTGATCCTCTCTTCAGTACACTCTGACTCCCAGTAGAATTTGTTTAATGTATTTTTAATAGCTTCCTTGTACTCCTCTCTGCCTTTCCGCTTCTCAATTCTGGAATTTATCAAGCTGAGAAGAGAAGACATATTTAACTTGTGAACCTTCTCAGGGCTGAGCAGCCAACAGGCCAATGGGAAGGCAGGGGGCAGCAGTGGGGAGGGGCTGGTTGGAGCAGGCTCTGGCCTTTGAGAAGGCCAATGCTTCTGGCCTAAGCAGCTGAACTATGGTCCTCCAGGGCTCGTGGCACAGGTCTCAAGTTCAATGCCATGTTTGGCATCGCCATAGGGCAAACTCCAGTTGTGCCCTCAGATCTCCTTGGGCTGTCAGCTGACGCATCCTGCTCTCTTCAGCCATGGGCTGTCTCCATGCTGTGAACTAGGAAGGTCCAGTTGCTAGCCACTTGGGAAGCAGAAAGCATCTCTGAAAGTCTCCTCTGAGTTCTTCCCCTGTTAGACTTTTCTGGAAAACTAAGGACAAAGCAGCCTGCAGGTGCCTTGTCCCTTTGCCTAGAACTTGTGCTGGCTCCCCCTCCCTAGAATTCCACAGTGAACATTAATGAGTCTTGTGCTGCCACTGCTTCATCCAGGTACTGGAGTTGCCACCCTGGAGAAAACATGTCTGCTTGAAGGGTGCACAGAAACTGCACAGAAAAATGGCACTCTAATAAGAGGCCATGAAAGCACAGATAGGTATTTCATGCTGAAGTGTAAAAATGTCATGTCTGATTCTTTCAGTACTGTCCAGAAGTCATGAGACTTTCCATATTCTTGTGGACAGAAAACCTTGAGCTGTAATGATTGGGGAAAAACTGATTTTCCCCAAGGTCTGACCAGCATACACCCATTAGCAAGTTTTATGGTTGCAGCACTCATCGTTAGGTAAGCAGTGAACACCAGCTAACATGTCTGAGACCTTGCCATGTACCAGTCTTAGCGCAAGAGTCTTTGCATGTGTTCTTTCACCTTATCAACCCTGCACAGAATTATACACTGAAGAAACAGAAATTAATTTTGTTATTAATTTTCTCTAGTCCAGAAAGTTAGCAGGTAGAAAAATCTATAACTGGAACTCAGCACAAGAACTCTCAAAGTATATAGGCTACTCAGCTACTCAGGTATTCATTTGTCTATCCATGCATCCATCCGTCTATCCATACATGCATCTATCTAGCCATGCATCCTTGCATTCATGCATTCTTGCATGCATGCATCCATCCATCTAATGCCTGCATACATGCATCCATTCACCCATTCATCATCTATCCATGCATCCTTTCATCTGTTCATGCATCTATCAATCCATCTATCCATGCACCCATCATTCATATATCCATGTATCTATCCATCTATCCATCCATGCATCCTCTATGCATGCATGCATCCATCCATCATCCACCCTTCTAATGCCTGCATGCATGCTGCATGCATCCATTCATCTACCCATCCATCTATCCATGCGTCCATCCATCTATCCATCCATCCATTCATCTATCCATGTATCTATCCTTCTATCCATGCATGCATCCATCCATCAATCCATGCATACATGCATCATACATACATCTACCCAGGCATCCATCCATCCATCCATCCATCCATCCATCCATCCATCCACCTATGCATCCATCCATGCATCCATCCATTTATCCATCCATTCATCATCCATCCATCCATCCATCCATCCATCCATCCATCCATCCATCCATCCCTCATCTCTTCATCTACCATCCAACCTTCCCTCTTCCCCTTCCTTCCTTCCTTCCTTCCTTCCTTCCTTCCTTCCTTCCTTCCTTCCTCTGTCAAATGCTTATTATTTGGAAATACAGTCAAGGAAAAGAAACAAGATTCATAAAACACATGACAAACATGCATTTTATTCAATGGAAACATAACATACTCATCTTAAAATGTCAGGTCATTGACACATTCCTACTGTACTTTAGGAATGTTACATGAACATAATTGTATCAAGAAACTGACAATACAGAGCAACAAAAAATCCAATATTCCTTTGAAATACAAAATTATTCAAAGAATCTCTCAAAAGATAATTTCCCCCAAAATTTATAAGAACAAAGCAAATAGCAAACAAATGCCCCTCAAACACCCAAATTTGAGGAGCTTCAGAACTAGCAAGCTTCCCCAATAGTATTCAGAATGTAAGCAACACTTCCTGACCCCTACAATCCTCATAGTGAAGTGATCTGTGAAGGAATAGTTTGATTATTTTTAGTGTGATTCCTGAGTGTGAAGGACACAAGGTTACTTCCTTTATATAAAGTCACACTGAAGTTGCATTTTGAATGGATCACATTAGTGTGAGCTGACTTTGGCAGTCGTAGATCAATAGTGCTGAGGCCTAACTTAGACTATTTCTGTCTTCAACCAACTTACCATGATATTCAACTGTTGGCATTTCATGGGTAGTGAAGTTATGAGAGCTTATCATGCACCTGGTGGTACTCTAGACTCCGGAGGGTACAACATGGTCCCTGTACTGAAGAAATCTACAGATCTACAAAGACCCAAAGATAAACCCATACCAAGAAATGGATAAGATGCCAAGATACAGCTTAAAGCAAGACTAGAGACACATAAGAAGGGTGCTGAATTCTTAGAAGGCCACTTCCTCCACAGAGCATCTCATTCACTTCCTCACTTCCTGTTCAGTCAAAGTTCTGAGTCCCATAATGCAGTTGGATCAATAATGGCTGATATACATGACAGTGGTTCACCAAGGGGCCATCCTGGCCCATTCGGTTTATAAAAGCACACTCTATGATGCTTGCACACGATGAAGGTGGGCAGTCCTTAGATGTGTCCCTGTTTTAAAGAGATGTGACTAGATAAAGTCAGAAGATCAGAGAACATTATATACAAAGCCATGAACTTTTGCTCTCACATCCTGGGGCCAGCCTAGACACATACAAAACACTGTAGAAACTCAGCATTGAGTGATTGATGCTATCTAGGGTGTCACAGGGGCAGAGAAGAGAAGGCATATGCTCTATCTCCTGATGCTGCTGCAAAGTCCCCTACCACTGATGTTTGCCAAACTGCATTCCAGCTACTTATGTTTATAGCCATGAGCTAGCACTACTCTCGGCCTTCATCAAAGAAACCTCATCTTGCAGTGGGCAGTAGTTAATGCAGAACCCATAACTGCTCAGTCTTCATCAGGGCATTGATGGCATCCTATCCAAGCTTCAGAAGCATTGGGAAAAAGGGAGTGGAGATAATGTAAGAGCTCAAGAAAGGGAAGGGTGCTGTGAAATCCATCTTCTGGATGTGGTTAGGCCAGTGCACTTAGACTCAAGCATCTGTGGTTACATGTATGAGGCCCATACAAGATTAGACTCATTAATATAGCATAATGGGAGAAGGGCTCGTTAGATTCCCACCTTTAGCTGGGGAAATATTAGCAGTTAGTGACTGCTAGGTGAGATGGAATCATTTTCTTCAGTGTTGTGGCTATGGTAAATTGGTCATACTTCAGTAAATGAACCCACACCCCTTCTCACGCAAGCAACCCTAATTAAATTTCTCTCTCTCTCTCTCTCTCTCTCTCTCTCTCTCTCTCTCTC
>NC_022012.1:8320408-8350826 GCF_000317375.1 Microtus ochrogaster | reverse complement strand
AGCCCTAGAAACAAGCTTGCTGCCATGTTTCTCCAGAATCTGTAGAGCCCTAGAAACGAGGTTGCTGCCGGAACCCGTAGAGCCCTTACTTACCATCACATATTTGCTCCCAACAAAGTTGCAGAAAACCGAGGTGAGAAAGAAACAAACTCACACTGTACCATGAAAATGGGGCTTCCTGTTGTTGCTGGTATTTGTTTGGTTTTTATTGGAGCCACAGATTGGAAACAGTCTTTTGACTAAACTCACTGTATTCAAACCCAGCTTTGTCGTTACTGCAGGTCCCTGGAGTCCATGTCATGACAGAGCAAAAAGTAGCTAAAGAAAACCACACACCTAGAATGGTCAGCCTCATTCACTTCTGACCACTGACTTCCAATAGACCGTTGGCCCTACACCAAGCCTAGCATATCCCTCCCCCCGCAACTGTCTCTCCATCCCTTCTCACCTCAAGCCTCTAGCATCTTCTCCCGTCTTGCTCCCTATTGTTGGTGAACTTGACTCCTGTTCCACTAAGGCAATAGAAACATGGATCCCCTGACATCCTTCTACCAACTCACTTGACTGAAACACGGCTTCTGCTTGTTTTTCCCAATTTGGCAATCCATACTAGAGGATACTGGAAGTTGAGCTAGCCCAAGTTGAAAAATGTACTTGTGAAAAACATACCACATTTTGATTTGTTTGGTTTTTTTTTTTTGTTTGAGACAGGGTTTCTCTGTGGTTTTGGAGCCTGTCATGGAACCAGCTCTGTAGACCAGGCTGGTCTCGAACTCACAGAGATCCGCCTGCCTCTGCCTCCCGAGTGCTGGGATTAAAGGCGTGCGCCACCACCGCCCGGCAAAACATACCACATTTTGAAAAATCACATAAAATGATGACTACAGGATCTCTTATTACTGGCTGCTTTGAAGTCACTGTGTTTCAATAAGAACCTATATGTAGTGGATTAAATAAAATCAATAAACCAATTCCCAGTTTTTAATTTTAGAAGTATTACATTTATTTGTGGATTTCTGTGTGTATGAAGGGAGGGTGCACATGTGCTGTTGTGTGCACGGGGAGCTCAGAGGACAATCTGGGGCATCAGTTCTCTCTTTCTGTATGTGGGTTCCCGGGATTGCTCACCAAGTTGGTACAAGGCCCCTTTACTCACTGAGCTGTCAGTCTCACCAGCTACCTCACCTGATCTTTTAATGTGATTGTTTACCAATTCAAATGCCGTGTGATGAAGCTAGGTGTGGCGCATGCCTGTAATCATAATACCTGGAGATGGATGAAGAAATTCAAAGTCATCCTAGGGACTGTGCTAATTTTGTTTCTGTGACTGTGAGAAAATATCCTGACAAAGAGAATCTTTAGGGAGCAAAGGTTTATGTTAGCTCACTACTCTAAATTATAGTCCATCTTGAGAAGCTGGTCACATTATATCCAAAGTCCAGGGCAGAGAGAAACGAAAACACAGATGATACTAGTGTTAACTCAAGTTCTATACTCTCATGCAGTACAGGACCCAAAGCCCAGGAAACTGTGTCACCCATGGTGGACTTGGTCTTCCCATGTCATTTAATTTAACTAAGACAATCTTCCACAGACACGTTCACAGGCCAACTTGATGCAGACAGTCCCTTACTGAGACTCTTCTCCCAAGCGATTCTAGGTCGCGTCAAATTGACTATTAAACTGACTATTAAACTCAGTTACACAGAGTTCAAGATCAGCCGGGCTACATGAGATGCTTTCTCAAAGAAAATTAAGACGAAAGTCCTTTACGTCTGTTGTTCCTACTATATTTCTATTGCAGTGTGCGGTTCTACTCTGGGCTAGTTAACCTGAGACATTATGTGATACAAACAATCTCTCCTTGTGCTCTCCAGCTCTTTGGTCTTGCATTCCACATCTCTGCAGGGCAATTTTCTCACCCTTCATCTTGTAAAGGGATGCTTATTTCCCTCACACAAACACAACACTCTGTCTGTATTTGTTTATTTGTTTGTTTATTATTTTTGGAGACAAGGTTTCACTGTGCAGCTTAAGTTGGCCTCAAATTTTTGCCAATCCCCTTGTTTCAGCCGTACAGGTGCTGGAATTCCAACTATGTGCCGCCACACCTGGATTCTCTTATTTTTTTAAAAATGTCTCATGCCCATGCATCTTTACTCAAATATTACCTCATTCCTTCCGAGCCTAACTCCTTAAAATAGCTCATTGCCTCCAAATCTCTGCTTTTATCATTGCGGCCATTTTATGCCGGGGAGTAAATACAAGGCTTTTACATGCAGGCACAGAGCTAACCACCCCTGCCCTGTCCTCTTTCCACTCTTTACAAGTTCATCCAGTACCCACCAGTCCACCAAAGCGGCATTGCCAAGGCACTGTGTGCTGGAGGCAGTGTATGAGAGCCAACTGCTGAGTGTTTCAGGACTGTACCAGCCAGTGGTGGCTGGCATCCTGGAAGGCGGTAGACACTAAGATTAGGATCTTGCTGTCATCTGTTTTCCAGAGCATCATTTTGCTATCAGGTCACTGATGGATGAAAAACTGCCAGTGACCTTGTCACATTCACACACAACAACCTGACCACGGCTTGCTTAACCCCCTCGCAAGGCAACACTCTCATAGATAAACTCTCTCCATCTTGACTTCCAGTTTGATCTGCTGGTTGAAGCTCCCCCATTGTGTGTCTTCTCTCTCTGGACTCTACTCCTGCGTCTCTTGCTAGCTCTGTTTTACCTTCTTGACTTCCGGATACCAGAGAGCATGACCGCTCAGCCCCAGCATCTCTTCCTTACGCTCCTCTTGATGTTTCCACTTTCTTACAGTAGCCTTAGATGCTCCAATGCCAAGCGTTCCAGTTGGACTTTGCTCATGGATGTCAGCTTATTTTATTATACCTGCATGACACCAACGCTTGAATTTCTAATAGGCAACTCAAATGCTTGTTCAAAATGAAATTCCTAATTCTACCTCTCTTGTTTCCAGAAACCAAACATGGTTCTCAAGGGATATTCTCCATCTCTACAAATGGCAATCTTGGCTCCCCAGGCCACACTTTTGAGAGCTTCTTAATTGTGCACTTTGACACTACACATCTAATGCCTGGGCACTCCTATTGGCTCTATCTTAGAAGTACAGCCACAACTTCTTCTCAACTCCCACCATGCCTGATTTGTTTAAAGCAGCATTGCTTTTCAACTCAGATTCTGCAGAACCCACAGTAATCCCTTAAAAATGTAATGCAGACCTTATTCTGCTTCTATTCACAACACTTTAATTGCTTCCTGTCTTACTTAGCACAAGCGAGAACGTTTCCCAGGCTCTTCAAAGTCCTGACAGACTGTCCCTCCACCTTTCCAACTTCGTCTCCCATCACAGTTCGGCCAACAGTCAAAGGCCCTCGGCTGTCTGATAAAGAGGCCCTGACTCAGAGGCCTCGGCTCAGGCAGATTTTACCTGAGAACTCAAACTCTTTTCTTAAAGGGTCCAGGGCTCATTCTCCCCTCAGGGCGTGCAGGAAATTAATTCCTTCCCTTCCCTGGCCTGCATCCTCATATGACATAGTAAATGGTCATTTATTTGTTTATTTTTTGTGATTTTATGGACTTGTTTGTGTTTGTGAATGCATATGCTCTGTCTGTGTGTGTGTGTATGTGTGTGTGCTGGTGTGCTCGCTTGTGCACTGATGTCAGATGTTGATCTCAGGTGTCTTCTCAATTGCTCTCTGCCTTAGCTTTGAGGTAAGGTCTCTCACTGACGGAATCACATTGGCCAGCAAGTTCCAAAGATCTCATTGTCTCTGCCGTGCCAATGCCAGGGTTACAAGCACATTCCACCACATCTACTTTTCTGTGTAGATATGAGGGCTACAAAATCAAATCCCCGTGCTTTCATGGCGGGGACTTTACTGACTGAGCCATCTCTCTAGCCCTGTGTTTGTGTAACTGCTTGCTCTCCATACTTGTCAAGAAGACCGGTTCCCAATGCTGTTCATATATCCAGCACCCTAGGGAGGCCTTGGTTCGTAGCAAGAGCTCATCAATATTGGATGAATGAAATAAGTGTCACAAAACAAGTTTTTGGATCATGGAGCCCCGGGTACCAACTGTTACTTTCTCTTCTTTGTACTGTGATGATGGACACAGACACATCCTAAATGGAAAGACGTCCAACTTCTCTGCAAGGCTGTCTTTACACACAGTTCCATGATGACGGATGCTTTAGCACTGGCAAGATAATTACATCTCTCTTCATTCAGAATCAAGAGACATTTTTGGTGCTATTACAAAACCTTTTCATTCTTTATTTTCTTCTCGTGTTTGTTCATTTTGAGACAAGGTCTAATGGCTACACTTGAACTGGTGGTTTATTTGCCTAAATCTCCCAGTGTTGGGGTTAGTGGCACATGTCACCACACCCATATCTATCTTTTAAATGGGTTATTTTATTATTGTTGTCATTACTATTTTTGTGGGGAGGGAAATTGAACTCAAGGCCTCAGGCATGGTAAGCAAGAGTTTGGTCTCTGAGACACATCACTGGATTCCAATGCATTGCTTTACAATATTGACTTTTAGAAGGGGAGTTTCTTCAACGAGGGGTCTCATGTGCAGAGAGTATATTCAAGGAGAAGTAAGACTGTCAGCTGGAATTTTCCCTGGGACTGTGATTTTGCCTGACTTGTGGAAGGAGCGGGCAGGGAGAATAGAGGATGATAAGGCTGACTTGAGAGTTGTAAATAATTTTCTACCAATATAGTCTAAAATTACACACCGGAGTAACTGGTTGTAATCTAAACCCTGTGTCTGTCTAACCACTGGCCTTACCCAAAACCTGACCTGGCTGACGTGACCAGTGGACACTGCATCCCTAAACTCTTCTTTCTGTTTGACTAAAACCAGGAGGATGCAGAGGAGGCTTTCACAGGAGGTAAGGGATACGTGTCTGAGCTCCCACCAGGTGAGAGTCCGAGCGATCACTGGGGCCACACCTAGTGCCTGTGGTCTTTTACTTGTTTCCTTGAAGTGCTACATGAATTAGATACCGGGTTATGTGTTAACAACCCCTTACATTCCAGTGCATGTTCTAGCCACCGGAGGCAGGAGGGGAAGAAGAACATTACGCATTGTCCTGTGTGGTATGACTTTGAACCATGTATGCTGGGGTGGGAGCAGAGCGGTTTGAGTGGGAATGCACTGCAGGCTCCTGTAGATGAACACTTGGCCCCTGGTTAGCGGCGTTGTCGGAGGAGGTTTAGGAGATTTGTCCTTGATGGAGGAAGTTTGCCACTAAAGATGGGCTGGAAAAGTTTAAAGACTCACACCATTTCCAGCTTATTCTCTACAATGTTCTGTGGGTGAACTCTCAGCACCCTGCTGCAGCTGCCATGCCTGCCCTGCCTGCTGCAATCTGTCCAGCCATTCTGGACCCCAACCCTATGGAACCATAAGCCAAAATAAGCCATTTCTCCTGTAAGTTGGCTTGGTCACAGTACTCTGTCACAGAAACATTTACTTTCAGAGGAGAGGCTGACACACAGAGCAGCCACAGGAGGCTACCCCAAGGTCATGGCTGCCATAGACAGTGCAGCTGGTGAAAACATGGGCAGCCTGGCATTGGCATGTTCTCTGCCAAGCATACTTTCTGCATCTTCCATAGCCCACAAGGCAAACATCCTTATTGTCCATATTTTCTAACAAAGAGCCACCTGAACACAGTAAAACCTGTACACAAGCTTACATTGTTTATGGGCATAGGTGGGGTTCCATCTAGGCTACTTAAATGAAAACTTGAGGTTCCACATCAGCAAGACACTTGCTGCCTAGTAGGTATCAGGCAGTCCATATATCCAGAAATGGACTCAAGCTGACTATAGGTGGTTAGATAAAACAGACAAGCAACAACAACAACAACAACAACAACAAACAGTGTGGTTGTTTGAATAGAAATAGCCCCAGAGGCTCATATATTTGAATGGCACTGGGGAGTGGCACTATTTGAAAGGATTAAAAGGATTAGGAGATATGACCTTGTTGGAGGGAGTGTGCACTGGGGATGGCCTTTGAGGTTTCAAAAGCCCATGACAAACCCATAGTCTCTCTCTCTCTCTCTCTCTCTCTCTCTCTCTCTCTCTCTCTCTCTCTCTCTCTCCATGCTTCCTGTGCATCAGGATATAGCTCTCAGCTCCTTCTCCAGCATCAAGCCTGCTGGCCACCACATTTTCCACCATGATGAAAATGGACTCATTGAAACTGTAAGCAGCCCCAATTAAATGTTTCCTCTAATGAGAGTTGCTGTGGTCATGGTGTCTCTTCCCAGCAACAGGACAGTGACTAAGATAGAAGTCACTTCACAGGACCTTGGGAAACAGTCCCCACCTGCCAAGAGTCACCTCCCTTCCCTCTGGCAGAAGGAACACGTGGTTTCATGGACACACCTGGATATGGAATCCCATGACCTCCAGGCTCCCTCGGTCCTGACGTGAGTACCTGTCAGACATTACAACATTCAGCCTAGCTCTTGCATCCTCAGGTTTCCCTCCTTTCAGATACCGATTTTTCTCTTCAAGGTTTGCCACCTACCCCTGTTACCCTCCCTCCTCAAGCAGATAACCCTGGACACGTCTCCTTTCTTTTCTCTCTGTTTGGGCCTCTTCCTTATAACTCTGGGTATATTCTCTCTTTTATTGACAATAAAAACCCTCATATTAACCATACCATTGATTGGTCCCTTTACTGCACGCTTACATACACCGCCAAACACGAAGACCCAAGTTCTATTCCCAGAATGCATATTAGTTAACCTCACTCAGATTATTTCTCATACATACTAAATAAATAAACAAACAAAAAATAAGAATGAAAACATCCTATCTTCTCTAAGTACTTAGGTCCTCAAATAAGCTTATGAGCCCTAAAGTTCGTTTGCCCAGTCCCGCAGATGGCAGGACAGGATAGCTCTGCCCAGTAGACACTGGGTACTGACAGGGAGCATGCCATCAGTGTCTGCACCGTGAGTGAGAATGAGTCACCCAGTCCATCCGCGCCACAGCGTCCTTTGTTTCTGAGACAATTCAAGGAAAGCTGGCTTTGATTTTCTAAATCTTTTGATTTACCCTAGTAGAGAAAAAAAAAATCAATGCTACGATAACTCCTGGAAGCCATCTGAGCTCTGCCGAGCTAACATGGAAAATGCCAATTTGTCTTGGATTGGTCTTGGATCCCAAGCTCTTTCCTTCCAGCTTGTGTAAGGTGACTTAGGAGATCCACTCAGAGAGGACATCTCCATATCTGAACCATGGGGTTTGTCACTCACTGAAAGCAGGTAGCCTGTCTCCAGTGGGATCTTGTTTATGATCAGTCAAAGTGGGGGCTAGCCAGTGTTCAAGGGTGTACTGTCCCTTTGCAATACCTTGATTGTGCCGGGCAGGGTGGGGGAGCACAAGATACCAAAATTAAAATGTGTCTGGAGGCTTAAAGGTTCATTTTATGTCAAGGTTTTGTTCATTCAGAGAGAAAGCTTTGCGTATAGCCTCCATAATTTTTCCAGAAAAGGTAAAACACATGGGCATGGGCATATGTTTTAAAGAATTTATACTGTTAGACAAGGAGAAGGTAAACCATCCTGTGGGATCTGTGGTAACCTGTCAGTAACCTGACAGTTTTGTTTATCCTACCTTTTCTCCTTGATAGGTGAATTACAATCTCAAGGGGGTGTGTAATAGCAGGAGGTACCCCGTGGTGATCTAGGATGATGGCGCTGAGACTGGCAGCTTCCCTCTGTGAACATCAATGCTTGCTCATCCTGGCCCTCTCTGTCCATAGCATTCACTACCCAGCATATTCAGGGGATAGATGACAGTCTTTGAATGGCATAGAAGACAACCACAGTGGTGGCCGAGAGGTGAGGAAGGAGGATCAGAAGTTCAAGGGAGTCTGAGGCCAGTCTGCCACGTAAGATCATTCTCAAAAAACAAAACACAAACATACGAAAAAGGCATATTAGCACCAATCCAGTATATTGAGAGAATTTCTTAGACATTATTTTTTAAAAATAAAAACTTGCATGAGATTTTGAGTTAATTTCAGTAGGTTGTGTTTAGGTTATTTAAAACACATAGGAAAGTGATTTTGAAGTTCAGCTGTAGCAAAGTCACACAAAGACAAAAATTATCATGAGAAATATTCCCTGGAGATGAATTTCTAGTCACTCCACTCAGAGGTGGACAACACTTTCTAGAAGTAGTTTTGAAATAAGTCACACACACACACACACACACACACACACACACACACACACATTTGGTCACACAGTCACACACACACACTTCGGTAGTAGCACAAAACATCCTTTGTTGCCGGACGTGAGAAAAACACACTTGTTTCTAAAAAAAGCCATAGGAAGGAAGTGGAAGAGCCTCGGGGTGAGGGGGAGAGTGAAGGAATGCACGCTGGTTCCTTTAAACATGTTAAGAGCAGCCTGGCTCTTAGTAGCAGGGCAGAAGGTCAGCAAATGCCGTCAAATCTTTGGGGCTAATTCCTTCCTGATCTACAGGTATGCTCTCGGTCAAACAGTTCTGGGAGCTCTGGCAGATGTCATCTTGTTGTTCTGGCATTAAATTGCCCCAAGTTTAAAGAAAAAAAAATTCTTTTAAAAAAGAAAAATCAAAGGACCTCAGACACCTGCATTTGGTTCTAATTTTACACATCTCAAAACAACTGAGTTCGCCAAAGAAGAGTTACAAAGAAAAGTAAGCCCAGAGCAAAGACAGGCGAAGACAGCATGGTGCTGAAATTCTGCAGCAGCATAAAATAGGACATATGTGTTAAAGGGTAAACGGAGGCTTCAGTCTAAAGCCAACGTGGTCATGCTGTCAACCTGAAACCGCGGCTCTTCAGGATCAGTCCCTGGTGTCCTGCAGGAGCTCAGGTAGTTAACTTCACAGTCCCTTCTGAGGTGAGATCCTCGGAGCTGCAGCTTTTCCCATGCAGACCGGAAGCTGAGCTCCCTGTCTGAGGTGGAGTCTCCACATGCTGCCACTTTCCCTGGATCTTTATTGTGTGGCCCGTGTTCTGGCAGTGACAACAGGAAGAAATTCACCAAGGATTCCTGGTACTCTGAACATTTTCAAAAATGGACCCAGCTCAGAACATTTCCCCCTTCCTCCTGCCTGAATGGATGTCTGTGTCCAGGCCAGGCCTTTTCAGGATGAGAGAAAAACAGAACCAGAGATGGTGGTGGGGGAGCGGGTAGTAGGCAGGATTCAGGCAGAGGCTGAACCTGGGTTGATCTAAGACCTGTTCCAACACTAGAGTGTTTTCAAACAGTTCGTTTTGTGTAGATCCCTTACATCCTAACCTAAATAAGATAGGATTTCTGCTATCTGTAGGCCAATGAAGCATAAACAAAACACATTTTAAAAACCTGCAAGTCAGAAGTAGGATGCCTGAACCCAGGAACAGAATTTACATTTTCTTGTTTTATTTCTGTCTCTTGGCTTTGCAGTGGCCTGGCTGCCCAGGGCTGCCAACCCCTTCATGTTCCCTGCTGGCCTAGGATCTGTGCTCAGCTTCTGTCTGCAGGCACATCCTGCTTACCCTTATGAGCTCAGCTGAGATATGACCCCTCCAGGAAGCCTTTTCTTATCATCCAAAGTTGGTTCCCTCGTCCATGTGTTCACAGAGACCCGTATTTGCCGCCTGTAGATTTATCACTGTTACAAACCAGTGTTTATTCTTTGTCTGTCCACGCCACCTGGTCAGCCCCCGGGGATGTGAACTGGGATTCTGATTATGCATGGTAGGTGGCTAATAAATACTTAGTAAACAAACGAAGGCATGCAGGCATTCCTCATTCTAGAGTATCACATGAAGCCAACAGATGCTGCCAGCAACTTAGTCCTCTTCAAGGCCTGAAGCTGCCCAAGTGGACCAGCTGAGAACACATTCTGTTGGGCTCTACCACATGAAACAGTCATCTCAACAGAAATGCAGGAAGATGAAGTAGAACTCAGAGGCAGGCTGAGAAGACAGGCTATCCCACACAGAGAGAAAGATATAGTTCCGGTCCCTCACTAGTGGCAAACCCAGATTCTGCAAAGCACTGGAAGAAGAAAACCATGAGCAGCAAGATGGAAATTGCAAACAGAGCAGGATTACCTTGAAAAGCTTAAACTTTGGTGGACAAAACATGGGTGTAGCAGTATTTTCTGGTCCCAAGTCTTAGATTCAGCATTTTGAAAGACTATTCTGTGAAAAAACATTTTCAATTGCACAGTGCCCTTGTAGAAAAATCTTGGGGATTATACAAACTTAGTTTTTATGCCAAATTTCCAGGAGCTCATCTACTCTCCTAAAGAAGAGATAACTGGCTTCTATTGCTCTTCAACATCACTGTTCTCTACAGTGGGGAACCTTCTCCCAGTGCCTTGAAGTTAATCCTTTGTTTGCTTTGCTGAGCCAGGGTCTCATTGTGTAGCTCTGGCTGACCAGGAACTTGCTGCATAGACCAGAACTAATCGAGAACCACCTGCCTCTGCCGCCCGAGTGCTGGGATTATAGGTGTGTGCCACTAGGGTCAGCTGAAACTGATGTTTTTATACTCTTTCTCCTCTGTGTAGGCAGTGCATTCTTGAGTAGGAATCCAGGGGCTGCTGGCTCAATTCTGTCCACTGTGCACATTCAGAATGTGAACTCACCGTGTGCATTTTTGCAGGACATGAGTAGATAAGATGCAGAGGTATGTCAGGCATTTGGGGTTGAATGGATTCTTTGATGTGTGATGTGGAATGATGTTGGGGCTGCAGACCCCTGGCCCTGTGGCTTTCTTTGCCTGCCACAGACCCTTTGCCTGATGGAGAGAACTGAGCAAAACAACTTGTTGGCCTGTTCCTGCAGCTGCTCTGAGCATGAGGGCCTCATGAGTACCTGATGGCAGGGGAGTGGATTCTGATGGGTTTTACAGCTGAAAATTTCAAGAGCTGAGGCATGGCTATCAGTTAAGAATCCCTACATAAGCTTCCCTGAAGCACAATAAAGTTGGCATGCTTGTATCAAAGATGATCCGTGTTCCTGTTTCTCTGTCTGTCTGTGGGTGTATGTTTTTAAGTCTCTAGACTGATTCCCTGCTCGCATACCATAGAGCATAGAACAGGTGTTGAGTTTTACAAAATGACTTCTCTTTCGAGGTGTTTGTTCAGGCAGCATAACAACAGAATCTACCATCTAGGAAACTCTTCATTATGAAGCAAAACTAGGAAAGGACCTGTTTTTTTTTAGGATAGTGTCAACTGAAATGAAATCCCTTCTTTCTCAAGTGCAATGCAAGGACTACTCAAAACTTAAAATTTTTATTTATTCTTAAATATTTAAAAATATTTCTATATTTGTGTGTTTGCATATATGTTTGTGCTGATGTTTGTGGTCATTTTTGGTGGCCAGAAGCAGGTATCCAATCCACTGTAGCTGGGGTTTTAAGATTGCCTCATATGGATCTCAGAGTAAAACTCCAGTCCTTTGCAAGAGCAGTAGGTACTCTTAACTACTGAGCTCTCCAGCTCCCCAAACTTGACATTTAAAGAGTAATTCTATAGTATTCTTCTTTCCAGAGACTAGATGGGTTTTCTGATTCCCTCTTCATGGTGTACATTGGGGTGATGGCAGTGGAGAAGGTAAGGAAGAAGTGAATGGGTAAGGTGTCACATGCAAGGTGAGTAGTAAGAGAGAGAGGAGCCAGGAGAGGGGGACAGTGAAGGGTGTGTCGCTGTGACAGTAGAAACAGTGCCGGATCCCTTCTGCTCCCACGACCTGGCTTCTGCCATAGGCACGTCTCTATCTGCTCCTGGCTTTACAGCCTGCTCAAGTGTCACAACTTCTTTAAACATTTCCTTAGAGGTAATTATCTTTTATTCTCCCCAGGATCTGCCTGTGGTTCTTGATATTTTGGGGGTCCTCGTCGCTAAGATCTTTGGTTATCAGAAAGCATACTAGTACAGAGGCTTGAGCAAGAGTGTGACTGAGGGGAACACCCTCGATTTTCATATTTATAGAAAATGAAACTTCTTTTGTGCACACCATATTCTGCTTACTTCACAACTATCTCATTATGTTTGCATATTGTATTGTGCATAGTTAGTATTCAATATATGTGGGCATGTACTCAGACACTTAAACAGAATCTAATCTTGACGTGGGTTAAAACTATAACAAAAACATATTTATGGCAAGGAAAATAGAAGACTTTAAAACTGTGGCTTATATTTTCTAGTGCCTAAAGCAGAATGAAACTGAAAGAGGCCTCTTGAAGGAACTTACATGTGTTTAAAACCCACATCCTGTTGTTATCCGAGACGCAGAGAAGCAAGGAGGCAAATGTCCTCATTAGCTGTCCCATGAGCTGTGATGCGCAGTGGGCATCTCGGGGGGGGGGGTGTCCCTCACTTGCTTGCCAGCATCCTAGCTGATCTCAAACTAATTTTCGTGAGCAAACATTCAAGCCCCAGAGTACAGTGGTCAAACCTATAGGCCTGAGAACTGAATGGAATCACCATGTTTGATCCCAGCCCGGGAGTCTCCCACAAGGGAGGTGGCTCACTATCTAGTGTCTAAAAGAAATGATCAATAATGCCAGGCTTGATAGGACCAGTCAGCAAGGAAAAGAACAATGTGATGTAGCTGACTTTTGTTTTTTTATCATTTATTTATTTGCTTAAAATACATGTATTTTTGCTTCAGTCAGATGCTAGTACCCAAGCCCTTTGTACAGGGAGTCATCGGAGGTGAGGGGCTGATGGGGTGAAGGAAAAAATGGGCAAAATGGCATTTTTGTAGGCATAAAGATTAGCCAAGCCGGGCGGTGGTGGTGCACGCCTTTAATCCCAGCACTCGGGAGGCAGAGGCAGGTGGATCTCTGTGAGTTCGAGGCCAGCTTGGTCTACAAGAGCTAGTGCCAGGAGAGGCTCCAAAGCTACAGAGAAACCCTGTCTCGGAAAAAAAAAAAACAAAAAACAAAAAACAAACAACAAAACAAAAAAAGATTAGACAAAAAGCAAAGGCAGCAGATCTCAGAGCTTTAAAAAGTGGGAAAGAAGGCAGACAGCTCCGTGGTACACTTAGCTGCTGCCTGCTGTTTCCAGCTTGTGTCCTGAAGTTCCTCCTCTATGTAGCTCCACTAACCCCCAGGCTCTTTGTACGGCTACCCACAAGCCTTATTAGTTTCCTAAGAGAAGAACAGTTGCTGATTTGCCTGTGTTTCCCCCTAACTCTAGGTTAGCCTTGCTAGGGTGGAAAGGCAAGCCAAGGGCTCTGAGGAACTTTCCTGCAAAGCATCCTCCACAATAACGCTTCACAGTGAGACCTGAGAAGTGAGGAGTTAGAAACCGGTCTCCATCTGGAAGCGTTTAGTTGCTGTTGTTTGCCCAGTTTCCCTCTAGGGAACATCTTGCTTTGCTCCAGTGTGTGTGCTGGAGACAACTGTTTGAATTCTACTTTATGTCATCGTCCAGAGGTTGCTCAAGCTAAACCCATGAACAGGTTAGCCATGGTTCATATGATCCTCTCCACAGACAAAATCAGTCCCCGTTCAAGGAGAGAGCTGCTCTCCTGTGATGACGGTAACCACCAGCTTACCCTCTCAGGTCAGGGCATGGTCATCAAATCAAGTTTCTGCACGGAAGGCTTTACCTCCTCTCTGTAAAAGCCTCAGCACCCCCTTCCCTGGACAATCTCTTCAGTGCTTTTCTGGTTCGACATAAAATGTTACTTGGGGGCTGATGAGATGACTGAGTGGGTAAGTGTGCTGAAAGCCAAGCCCTCCACCCTGACTCTGATCCTTGGGACCCACATGGTTGAAAGACTGGCCTCCACAAGTTGTCTTCTGACTTTCATATGGGTGAGTCAGCATGAGTGTACCTTTTCCTTCAGACAATAAATGAAGGCTTTTTTTTTAAAGTTACTGGTTAAAAATGTCTTATGAATTTAGACATACCTTGACACACTTTTATGCATGCACATACACATGCAAACATATCTGTGTGTGGTGTACATGCATGTGCAGGGAATACATTTGCAACGTATACAAGTATCTGCAAAGGTCTGAACTTGATATCGGGTATCTCGCTTGACTGGTCTCTATTTTGTTTATTGAGACAAGGTGTCTTGCTAGACTTGGAGTTCCCCAACTCCAGGTAGTTTAGCTCTCTGGCTTGTTCCCCCCATCTCTGCCTCCCATTACTGAGCTACAAGTGGCTACCATCCCTGTCTGATTATTTTTCCATTGTTCTGGAGATCCAAACTCCAATACTCATGCTTGAATGGCAAATGCATTGCTTGCTAAGCCATCTTCTGACCACACAGTCATGCTCAGGGGAGGTAAGTTTACAGACACTGAAGAGTGAGCTCGTCCAATAACATGGCCTATACTCTCAGGAATGTTCCAATCACATTCCCAGGGATCAGCACTGTGGGTATGTCTGGTCACATGGGAATAGAATCATTCTATGTGGTGTTGGAAGGAGGGAGAGGATGGCAAAACAGCAGTCCACAGGGATCTGCAGCTGGATTTCCCCAGGAGACCCACCAGGCCTCAGGCCAGCTGGAGTGACTGTGGAGGGTTCTGGGTCTCAGCATAGCCAGTCTTGACCTCTCTTTGCTGATCTTTGTAGAAGTCCCTGTACTACACTTCCCCTACTTCCCTGGTTATAGGAACAGGGGTGTAGTAGAGTCTTTGCCAATGATGTGGAAATCTGACCGAGGTACCGTGTGCTTCTAGGAAACCTTGTTCTTTGCTGATAAAATGAAAACCTATACCGGTCCTAGCTTCTCCCTTCCTCCTGTTTGGTTGCTGGTATGATTCCTGGAATTTTGAAACTAAGAGATAAATTACAGGCAATTGACAGAGACATGGTCCTTGATGCCATCCTTACTGGATGACTATCAGAAGTGAGCTATCTCTGGGAGTGTGGGGGTGTGAAGGAGCAACCTCTCTATGCTTCAAACATTGCTAGTTTGTATTCCATTATTTGTAGCAAATCCAAAATTAGTTTAGTAGAAGAGTAATGTCAAATGATAAACACTAGCTGAGCATGGTGGCTCACAGCTATAGTCTCGACACTCAGAAGGCTGAGCTAGGAGGATGGGCAGGGAATTGAGAATCAGCCTAGGACATACTGTACTCAATATGAGGCACTGTCTCAAAACAACTATGGCGATAAAAACAAAAACAAAACTATTATTTGTGGAGAGAGCAGCTTTGAAAAACAAAGTAAAACTGGAATTCCTAAGTTTTGTGACACATTGAACAAAGCGATCCTAGCATGCAGGAAGCCAGAGGCAGGGACAGTGCCACAAGTTCAAGACCAGCCAGGTCAGTATCATGAGTTCTAGCCCAACCAGGATCACATCCTGAGGTCTTGACTCAAAAAACAAAAAGGGAAGAAGGGAAGAGAAGGGGAGAGAAAGAAGAAAGGGTGGCAGGGAGGGGGGGAGAATAGCTATGTGAAAATTAGGCCATTTAAGTGTCGGGTAACAGTTTTTGAGTTTTATACCCAGAACACATAGCATTATGAGTGTATTCATCACTTTAAGTGGTTTACTGAGATAAATAAAAAGACATATTCTATAGTTATCAGCCATAACTGTGTTCATTGATGCTCACAATTTTATTTTTACACGTTTCAAACTTCAATTTTCTGCTAAAGGGTTCTGCTGAAGGGACCTTCTCCTTCTTTGAATCTATTTGAAAATAGGCTCTGAATCTTGTGGTAGTGATAAGTCATAAGAGGAAAAAACAAAATATCTTCTTGGTCACTAGCTGGTGAGAAAACATTTGACAGTCTACAACTCCCCAGGTTCCATGTTGTTTCTCTACCCAAGTTGGGTTAGGTAATTCTTTTAACTGTATATTCTAAAACATCTGGTTGTCGACAGTGTGGTCTCAGCACTTAGGAGGCTGAGGCATGAAGACTAAATGGAATTTGGGGCCACTTTGTGCTACAAAATGACATTTTGGGCCTCAGTATTATTCTTTGTTTTTCTCCCACCAATGTTTCTTATGTCAAATTTCTAATAGATCACTATGAGAAAATTTTACATGCTAAACTTTACATTTGCTGTAGTCAGATGCATGTAGCTCATGCAACCAATGGCAGTTTCTAACTTGGCCCATTACGAATCGAGGTCTTGAATCTTCCCAGGTCACACCCAATGCCTGGGTGTGGGCATGGAAACATGCATTTCCACAAGCATCCTGGGACAGTTTGACAACCACCACTAATGTGGAAACCCATTTTTTAAAAAGCATGAAAGAGGCATGGAGAGGTTAAAAATTACAGAGGTGAGATGCAGAGAGGCTTTAGGTCTCTGTGCTGCTTTGTGTCATGGACAATGTCCTGACGTCAGCCTGCCCCTTAGTTAGGCTTAGTAGTTACTGCAGAAATACAATTCACAAAATTCAAGTGAAAAACTTCCTTTGGGATTTGATTCTTTCTCTTTTGTTGCCTCTTTAGTTATCATCTCCTCTTATGTTAAGCTATTTCTCATGCATTTTTGTGCTCTTATGTGTATAAGTGCATGCATATATACGTGTAGACATGTGTGCGGAGACCAGAGGACAATCTTGAGTGTCTTTCCTCAGGTTCTCCACCTTGAGTTTTTGAAAAAGGGTCTAACAGGCTTGATGCTTACCCAGTTGGCTAGGACAGCTGGCCAACAAACCCCAAGAGTCCTCCTGCGTCTTTCTTCCCAGCACTGGGGTTGTAAGCCTGACCCATTCACTGTGCCTGGCTTTTAGAAGTCCATTCTAGAGACTGAACATGTGTCCTTGAATTTGTGGTGCGGGAGAATTGTCTGTATTCTGTCAATCATGTTTCAAATAAACGCTGATTGGCCAGTCAGGAAATGTGGGCGGGAAACCCCAACAAACAAGCCGGCCCCCTCCATGTTACACATTTGCAAAGCAAATACTTTATAGGCCATGTTGTCTTCCCAGGTCTTTGTGTTTGTCTGAATGCCATCTTTGCTTTTTCCTTCTTTCTTTCTGGTTTTATATTCATGTATGTGTGGCTGCCACACGCAGAAGAGGAGACTGAATTCCCTGGAGCTGGTGTGACCAACGTGTGCTGGGAACTGAACTTGGACCACCTCAGGGAGCCGAGTGTGTTCTCTGCTGCCTCTTTTGTGTTTGCCTGAGAAGCAGCAAGCACCAGGTACACTAGCTGAGTGCTGTCATCTCACCTTCCTACACTTTTCAGCTGCTGTTAGTCCAGCTCTCTGTGAGCAAAGTAAAAGGTTTCTGTTTCCTGTGCATGCATGTCTCTGTTAATCTCTCCTGGCGAGGCTGGATAGTAATCATTGAACTAGTCTCTTGTTTTAAACTGCTTCTCCAGGAGTTAAGAGAAGTTTGTGCTGTGTAGCGTGTGGCATCACGATGCCTCTGATTGTATCTGAGTTGCTTACTTTCCCTGTGTGTAGGCGCGCTATCATCTCCTTAATAGTTGTGATTTATGCTCCTTTTCTTTTAGTCCAAGTCAATAAAAACTGTTCTCCAGAATCCTACATTTAATTCTGGTATGTCTGGAATACGTTGCCTGTGGCTGGTGTGAGTGGGAGTGAGATCTGCGAGGAAGAGCAACAGTGCTTATTAATGTTTCAATGCCAACAAGGCCGTTTACAGGGCAAGATAAAACAGACTGGGGTAAACACACTGAACCAAAAAAGGTTCACGCCATTCTAATGCCAGAAATGTACCAGCAATGTTAGTCACTGTTATGTCATCACCCTGACATGTTCAGCATTTGTAAAATGTTTCTCAATCAAAGTCTATCCGTGTACCTTACAAAACATCAAACTGCAAATGAATCATACACAGCAAGCCCCTTCAAAGGTGTTCAGGTGTCCGCTGTAAAGAGGACCCCAGGACCCACTGACAACAACAGCTGATGACATTCATTCCCCGAGAAGGAAAACTGACATGTTCTGAAAGAAGAGCAAGTTGCGGTATGCTTGGTCATTTTTCCATGTGTTCTAGAGCACAGGGGAAATGCCCTTTGACCTGATCTCTGGCTCTACAGGCATGGAAATGTTCCCGTGGCTATGAGGATGCCTGTGAATGGCCAAGGAGGCTGGCGTCATGGAAACAGCACCCCGTTTGGAGTCAAGAAATTCGAACGCATGTTCTAATCTCTTTCCTTCCTTCATTCCTTTCCTCTCTCCCTTCCTCCCTCTTTCCCTCCCTCCCTCCTTCCTCCTCCTTCCTTCCTTTCTCCCTCCCTCCCTCCTTTCCTTCCTCCCTCTCTTCCTTCCTTCCTTCCTTCCTTCCTCCCTCCTTCCTTCCTCCCTCCCTTCCTTCCTTCTCTTCTCCTCCCTCTCTTCCTTCCTTCCTTCCTTCCTTCCTTCCTTCCTTCCTTCCTTCCTCTCTCTCTCTCTCTCTCTCTCTCTCTCTCTCTCTCTCTCTCTCTCTCTCTTTTAAAGAAAAGGTGCAGCTTTGTGTATGCCACAATCTCTTTGAACCTATTTGTGCCCTCATAGATTTGTAACATTTGTATTTTGAAATACCTCTTTCTTGGGGATTTTGTTATGAAAAGCTGAGAAAATTTGTAAAAATTTCTCTACCATAAATATCATTATATTTAATTCAATGAAGAGACCTGATCACCAAACTGAGGTCAAGAGTGTCCCCTGCCCAGGCTCTTGTGTTCTGTTTGCTCTCAGGTGCCATGTACACCCCAAGTTCACTGCCTTGGGCCATCTAGCCCAGGACAGAGTTTGCTTGTAAAACTCTTCTCACAAAGCAAACTGCTACAGGTTGCTGTAGAATTAGTTAGCAAGTGTGGGACCTCTCAGATCATCTTTTACAAGTCCCAGACCTTGACTCAACAGCTCAGCGGCTGGAAAGCCTGACTCTTGCATGCTGCCAGAAACAGAAAGATCTCCAACCCAATACCTACCACAGGTTGGAATGTGCACTGGGGCAGACGGGCAAAAATAACCTATTCCAATACAATCTGCAAAAGTGCACACAAATACACTTTACGGCTGAACTCAGTTCCTCCTTGCTAACATGTCCTGTTTTTGTGTCACCCCCACAGAAATGTGTTCTATTTCTGACCCTCCTCTGCACACAGTGCGAGACGTTTGCATTTCTCTTCGGTTTATTGTTTGTTTTTTTTTTTTTTTTGTCATCTTGAAATCTCTTTTCATCCATTCTACCATGGTAGTTTCGACATAGAGCATACGAACAAGAATCCACAGATTTAGAATTACAAATTACACTAGCCAGTAAAACATTGCAGGGATGGCGGCAGGGCACCACTCCCTCCATGGCCCTCCAATGAAAAGTGTAACACTGTTACAAATCACCTCTTTCAATGTTCTTAAAAGTAGATAGCACACAATATATCACATTCTTGCTACAGGAAGTAGCAATTTGATCTGCAGAACTCCATACACTAAAAATGCTTCAGCTTTAAATGTACTATGTTCTTTCAGGAGAGGAATTTGAAGAGACCCCTCCCCCCACTTTCAAACAGTTGGCAAGGGGCCAGAACTTAATACTGACTCTGTTCCATTAATTCTAAGAAGTTCAAATGGTTACATAAACTATAGTCTCTCTCTTTCTGTCTCCCTGTCTCTGTCTACGTCTCTGTCTCTGTTCTTTGAATGTGTGTCTTTCTTTGTGACTCTCTCTGCTTCTGTCTTCTGTGTGTGTGTGTCTTTCTCTTTGTATATTCATAAAGTATGCATGTGTGTGCAAGCACGCGTGTGTGTACATGTGTGTGTACGTGTGTGCATGTGTATATGTAGGTGTGTACATACGTGTATGTATGTATGTGTATGTGTGTATGTATGTGTGTGCGCACGCATGTGTGTGCATGGTGTGTGCGTGTGTATATGTGTGTGCGCGCATGCATGTGTGTGCATGTGTGTGTGTGTGTGCGCATGTGTGTAGGTCAGAGAACAACTTCTGATGTTGTCACTCAGGCACTATCAACTTTGTTTGGAGACGGGGTCTCTCAGTCTGGAGCTCATGGACTAGGTTAAAGGCAGTGAGCCCAGTATCTCTATGCCCTTCCCTCCATAGGGCTGGGATTACACATGCTCACCCTACCCGATCCCAGCAATTTTCTACTCAGGGTTCTGGAGATCAAACTCAGGTCTTCCTTGGGAGGCAAGCAGCTCCTCAACCCCTACCTACTCTTTCAGACAAAAGTTAGTGTCATGTGACTTTCATTACACGCTAGACAGAGACACTTTCAAAAACAGACAAGCGATGGAACAGGCCAAGCTAATGCTGGAGTCATATGCTTACTGCACGGTGATGTCTGTCCCTTGCTTCAAAGAGGAGAGTCAGGCCAGACAGAAAAACTGTTAGGTGTCTTCCCATGAACGACTCCTGCAAGGGGCATAACTTTTAAGCAAACGATCAAATAAACTGAGTGAGACTGTGTGGAGTGTAAGCAGGCACAGAGAGAGCGGTGCTCACAGTAACATGCAAAGATGTATGAGGACCGGAGCCCAAACAACTGGTAAGAGGCTCCTGCTGGGGCTCAGCTGGACATCTGCAGGATGACTGTCCCTAGCAAACAGTACAGTGATGAGAACAGCTAACCATATCTCAAAACCTTCTAGAAGTTTCAGACCCCAGCAGCATCTGAATACAGTTTTCTATAGTAACACGTAGGTGTCTGATGATCATCGTGGTCTGGATAAAAGGCTGTGCCACTAGGCTGGTTCCAGGTATGTTTCTCATGTATAATGTCACATTTGCACAAAAGCCTGGCAAGAGGACACAAATCAGCAACTGCACCAGCCAGTAGGACCTTTGTAAGAAATGCATGGTTTGGTGAAAACAGCACTTGGAATCAGTTCAGAGCTGAGGGCTGCATTATGGAGAAACTCTTGAATGGAGATTAGCTGCGGTTTAAACAGCCCTAAGACAATAGATAAATTATGTCTTCATTAAATGAAATTTCTGTCCCACATATTAAGATTGAAACCCTAACAGACAACAGAGAGGAAATATATGATTATAGATGCTTACTTAATTCAGCCAACACAAACACAGCCTAGCCATTTCAGCAATGTGGAATTGTTCAGTTTTTTTCACTAGGAGGATGGGGATCAGAGAGAGGGGAGGAAAAAAAAAAGAAAATCTGTCTTTAGTTTCCCCTGGGCAGCTAAAAAATAAAACTTAATTAAACAAGTGAAATACAATTCCCTGTGCTGACCGCACACGAGGCTGACTCCCTCTTCACATTCGGGCCACTGTTAACTGTCCGGTACTGTCCAGAGACAGGAATCCCGAGTAGGGACCCGGAGTGCAGGGACCCGGAGGGCAGGGACCCAGAGGGCAGGACCCAGAGGGCAGGACCCAGAGGGCAGGACCCAGAGGGCAGGACCCAGGGAACAGCCCCACCTGCTCTGCCCTCCCTGTCCTTCCCTCACTGCATGACTGTCCTGAGCTGATGGCATTTCAGGCTGGGACAGGAAGCTGATTCTAATTACAGAGGGACTGTCTCTCAAACATGGTGGGAGGTAAGCTCAGTCTCTGAAGAAGGTGCACTGGGTAGGGGAGGGAGGCCTTTTCACTTCTCAGTGACCCCAGGGGCCTACTCAGCCCACCTGACATGCTGTTTTCTTAGGCTGTCTAGAACAACTTGACAATTTTTTCCTATAAGAAGAGGCATCTGTTCAATCAATTTGAGATGGGATTCCATGGCGACACTAGGAACAAGGTAGTGACTATCTTCTCAACGACAGGGTGCACCCTCTGAGCCAGTGGGATGCTAGCTCTGTGCTCCACGACACTGGCATGTATTATGGTGGGATGCAGGAGTTATTTGAATTTCCATTTTCCCGCCTACCAGAGCACCACGAACACATATCTTTAGAGGGAGGTGTCCGTGTTTTCTATCTGTGAGGATCCAAGAAGCAAATATCTGAAAGCTCAGAAACCAGAGGAGTGTGGAGTGTGTAGGCGGAGCAAGCTGGGTTGAGTACATGTGCATTTGGATGGATAAACTGGCAGAGGCTGGGAAGCAGCTCAGAAAGTTCAGGGCAGACAGCGCTGGTGCCATAGTCTGTTTCATGTGCCGTGGCAAGGATGGTTCTGCTTGCTTGCTTTTTCTTATTTTGCATGTGTACGGGGTGTGCATGCTGCGTGCACAAGCAAGTCTGTGTGTGCGTGTGCTTGCATGTGGGGATCTGAGACTGACATCTGGACACTCTGTCACCCTTCACCTTGTCACGGAGGCAGGGTCCCCTGGTGAGCCCAGCTTGCTCCAGGGATCCGCTGTCTCTGCCTTCCAGCCTCCAAGCTCTGGAATTGCAGGTGGACTGCCACAACCACCTGGCCTTCATGCTTGTGCAGCAAGTGGGTGATCCTTGCAGCCAGCCCCTGTCTATCTCTGCCTCTCCCCAACACCACCTGGTACAGAGAATTGAGGATGCATAAACTACTGAGAAATTTGAAATTTCTCAAAAAGGAAGAAGAGAATCATGAAAACATTGCTGGGTGCCTTTGTACTGGAGATTTCGCAGCAGGACAGGTCAACCAGCCTTCCTTTTAGGTCTTTACAGCATGTATCTGTGAGTATACCTGTCATTCCGCTGGCTCTTCATCTAGACAGCTGCTTCAGCTCCCTGGCCAGCTAGAGGACTGTGAAGACTGTGAGGCAGCTTATTCTGGGGGAGGGAACTGGGTCAGTGGTTGCTGAAGGGATCAAGGTTCATTCCTTCGGCTATGGCTGGCATTCCCAACAATAGCCCATCCAAACGTCTTCACTTTTCTGTATGTTCCTTGTGCCAGGTCCTCCTCTTTGCTTGCTGTTCTTTGCAAGTCACTTTTGAGGGGTTCATCTCTGTTTTGCTGCTGCTGTTCATTTGTTGTAACCTTTAGATGTTGGGGACTCCACATGGCAGAGACTTTGCACTGAGTGTCCTGGCTTTTGGTGACACCTAAGACTGGCCAATACTGACTGACAGATCTCTGTGTGAATCAGCCACCTCCCCTGGTGTCCAGATACATGAACACCAACAGCTTCTCTTGGAGGCCCCAGGCCTGCCATGGTTAAGCCTGAGCCACTGCTCTTCCTCTCGACTGCTCCACTTCTTAGCCGAAGGCAACCCCATCCTTCTAGCTGTTCATGAAGATGTGGCGTCTGTTGATTCCTGTTCCACAGCTTCACTTCCTATCCATTAAAATCATTGCTGCTTCTAACGGTTTCCTAGGATCCAACAAACCACATCCAAGCCATTCCAGGATGCCACGTCCTGCTCATAATACACTGCAGCTGCCTTTACAGTCTCCTTCAAAGCCCGGCTTTTCTCTCCTCCAGCCACTTCTCACAATGACCTGAATGTCCATCTGATCCTTCCATCAGAAGATGCTACTTTATGCTTAAATTCCTCCTCAAAGTAAGCCCCTCACTCAAATTAAAGAGCACAGTAGAACCCTTTGCCCTCGTGTTCAGGGTCCTGTGCATTCTGCTGCCAGTCTCCATTTCCTCTTTATTATCCACTTCCATTTCTTTACCCACCGTGGGTTCTCTTCTATCCATAGGGTCCATCTTGTTTCTAGAACAACCCAGGAATTCTCCTGTCTGAGAACCCTGCTCTGTTCAGCCTGCCTGGGTTCTCTTTCCCTTATTTCTGCTAGCTCTTCTTCTTTGCCTGCCTCAGGTCCTAGAGAAACTGCCCCTTCTCAGTGGGCTCTGAAGGTACTCCCCTTGCGCACTGACCCCTGCCTCAACTCACGAGGCGGCTCTTCTCTGCATTTGACATCATGTGAAATTTACTTCTCTTTTTTGCTTTTCTCACGAGACTCTAAGTTCCAGAAGAATAGAGATCTTTATTTGATAGGCACATGTCTAAACTGAGAAAGGGGGTCATATGCTTGTAATCTCTGGAGGGAAGGCTGTGGATCAAAACCTGTCTAGGTCTGTGGGGAGAACCGATCTCAAGAAACAAGCACAAAAACAAAACAATAAAAAAGTACCCACTTTACATGTCTGGTAAACAGTGGCTGCTCAGGAACATTTGTTGAGCAGAGCGAATGCTTCTAAAAGTGTCTCAACTGATGGATGTGTGCCCATCAATGTGTGCCCACTGGCTTGACACATCTAGACACAACAGTTTGTTGTTTTGAAGATCATCCACCTTACCATCATCAGAATTCTCACACTGCTTTCAAATTTTATTTGGTCAATTGTTAGAACCTTAAACTTCTAAGGATGTGTGCCAGAATATGATCTGAAAAAACGAAACTACAGCAGCCAGTACTTAAACATCTTCCACGTAAAATGTCCACAGCAGCCCCCAGAGTCAGAAACCACGAGTTTGGCTATGAGAGTTTGCAAAAACTGGAAACACAAGGAAGCTCTGGAAATCAGCAAACACCAGCACTTGGCCTCAAAATGATTTAGCGCACACAAATGGCCGGCTGCCTTCGGAGACTTGGAATGTAGCTTTGCAGGTTTTCTCCAAATCAGACTCATTTGCTTAACATTACTCTGACCCTTGCACTTAGAGCTGCACACTGAAGCTGTTTAAACTTTCAGTTTAGATGGCCCTCTGTGCGCTGTAATCTGGGTCTAATGTGAAGCCAGGACAATCCTCTACCTTTTGATTTTGCGAAAGCTTGCTCTGACCCTGTAGATGGTTGCACGTGCAAATGTGAGCACACATCTGTCCAGCATTCCGTTGCGGTGAGGCCACTTCTATTTTGCTCTTTCATTCAACAAACATTTCTTCCATTCCTTACTGCAGGATGCAGAGTTCGCGAACTTCTTCCATCCCTTACTGTGGGATGCAGAGTTCGGGTTGATTCGGTATTCATTCCTTGACTATCTCAATGAAGGAACTTTCTGTGTAAAGCTGAACACATGAAAAGCTGTTACCATAGAAACAAAGGACAGTCCCAGTGGGAAGTGGCATCCCAAGCACTGAGAGAGTATGGTGTTACTTAGCACAGCAATGAAACAGTTGGGCCTGAGTCTGGAAGTCAACACAAGCTTTTCTCTCTTTTGTGCCTTTGAATCCCTCCCATCCATCCCCACTGGCAAATGTTTCGGATGAATAGGATATTTACTTCTTGAAAAAAATATCAAGTAGTTAAATTAGATTGCGAGAAACCAAATTTACTGAACTTTACCCCTAGCCTCAAATAGTAATTTCGTGTAAGTGAAAGCTTCTTTTTACATGGTTAAAGAAATTAGAAATGGCTGCTAATTTTGGAAAGTGCTTCTTCCGATATCTTCATCCCTTTCCCTTTGTTTATTTGATTTAGATTTTTTCCTTTGTCTTGAAGCATTTCCAGAAAGCAGCCAGGTGGACTTGGGAGTGAGAAAGCTGCACTGGACGTCAGATTACGCCCCATCCAAACTAGGTAACTAGGCAAAACCCTTCACTGTGAGACGGACTCCGTCTCTTGCAGGATGCGGGTGATGCTCCACAGAATTCTTGTGAACTTGGCATGAGCTAACTTGTAGTATGATTGTAGCAAGGACAAACAGTCCATAGGAAATCTGTGATGAGAGGAAGACACTTGCTTTTATGTTTTCATACCCACCATGGAGATCAGTATGGTTCATCTAAGCAGGGGTGAGTACCACATGCTTATAACTCCAGTCTGCAGGAGGCTGGGGCAGGAGACTCGAATCTAATGCCGTCCTCAACTCCACAGTTAGTGCCAAGCCATCCTGAGCTGTTTGAGACTTTGTTGTTGTTTTCCTCTAGTGAATTTTTGCACTGTTGTGAGGGTCGAACTCTCAGGTTGATGTTTTAAGAGGGCATAATTTGGTTTCACCGTAAGTTCGTGTCATTCTGTTTTTATATTTTCTTTCTTTGATTCAAAATATCTTGGTATTTTTATTATTCTTAGTTCTCTTTTAAAGTATTTCCATCTTTTCGTTGTTGCCATTATTCTGACACAGGGTTTCTCTGTGTAGCCCTGGCTTTCCTGGAGCCTGATCTGTAGACCAGACTGGTATCTAACTCACAGATCCACCCGTCTCTTCCACCGAGGTGCTGGGGTTAAAGGCGTTCCTACCACTATCCAGTGCCCTTTTCCTTTTCTATAACATTGTATCTGTACTATAATTTTCCTCTTGTTGAATTTTCATTTGTTATTACTTTTAGATCATTTCCTATAGATTTTACTTAATTTTTTGGGGGGTTATGAGGTTATTGTGAAATTTAAACATAAAAATTAGGTTACTAAAATATTAAAGGTATTTCTAATAAGCCTATGTATGTGGAACTATTCAGAAAATAAAGCAGAATTTCAAACAGAGACTAGAAAACACAGCAGCTCATAATCCCAGTTTAGTTTTACTTCTTAAGCATATGTTTGACTTAAGGAAATGATCCATTTTCTTTGTGACTATCCAAACATGCCTAAGGTCTATAATGATAGAGTTTGAATCTACAGCTGCTCTCATCAGAGTAAGGGAAGGATGTGTTTAGCTTCACATAAATAAAGGCAGATGCTCTATGAGTTTAGACCTACCTTGTTAGTTAATTCCATATATGTGTATATGCATATGGGTACATACGTGTGTGTATGTGTGCACATGAACATGCATATTTATGTGTTTGTGCGTCTGTGTGTTGGAGACAGGGTCTCTTGTCCATGCTCTGTGGAGCAGGCTGTCTGGCCTTGGGCTTCTGGGAGTCTCCTATCCCTGCATCTGATGATGGACACTGCCATATCTTGCTTTGCATGGGTTCTGAAGACGGGAACTCAAGTCCTTGCATTTGTGTAGGAAGCACTTTTCCCATTGAGACAGCTTCCGGACCCTTGTGCCACTTAACAGTTCCACAATTTCCACTGTGCAGGGGTGCCATGGCGTGTGCTCAGCCCCCTGAAGGTGGGCATTTAGGCTGCATCTTCCCTCCTCCTGTTGCAAAAGTGCAGCGGAGAGCCACTTTCACAGCCACATCTCCTAACAGTAATGGCTAAGGCCGCGGTGAACTGATTCCTAGACATCCCTCCCTTTCATCCTGACACTAGGGAGAACCTCGCTTCCTCCTGGGTGAGCGCAGGCTGTGACAATGAAGGACGATGTCATGTAAGCGCCATCACAGGTCCCGATCTTCTAAACTGGGGGCTGGAGGAGTGTGGGGAAGCCATTGCTTGTTTGTTGCCTTCCCCCAGTTTACACATACCTGCTGCATTACTAGTCCATCTAGAAAGTGTTTCCTCATGCTACCAGCCCACAGACATGCTTCCTTTTCTATTTCTGCTGTTCTGTCTGCTCAGCTATCTAATAGGTTCAGAGTCACAATAACATGAGTAGTGTCATTAATTCTTAGCTCATAGAAGAGCCCACCTCCGATGCCCAGCAAACCACATCCCTGCGGAAACAGAATCAACAACGACTGGGAGACGGTTAGCATGGTGAACAGGTTAGGGGTTTGTCTGCTTCCAGTCAGGCAGCTGATACTGCAAATCTTCAGGGGCAAGGGGACTTTTCACAAGGCTACCTGGTCCATTTTCCTTTCCTCAAGAAAGCAGTTGACGGAGAGGTGACTGTCATGGGAGAGCCCTCTGCTTCCCTTTTCTCTTTCAGGCTGACCGCCTTGCTTGTGTGGATGACGGTGACTCTGAGCTGCTCATTGCCTTCTTCCCACTTCCCAGTCACTAAGCATGGTCTCCGCCTATAGAGAGAAAGCTACACAAGTAGTTTCTTGTGTAGCCATGTCCAGTGCTTTTAAAGCTTAACCCTAAGTTAAAAAACAGCAAAGCCACTGGGAGCCACTTCAAAGAAAAAGCTGTCCCTGTCTTTCTTGAATAGAGCCCAGCTGGCTCCCAAGCTGAGAGTGATGTCCTAGAGCTGTGCTCGACTGGACTGGGGCCATCACCCCAAGTCAAGTTCTAGTCAAACAAAATTTCTTAGTTGACACAGGAGTTGTTGGAGCTAAATGGACTCATGCATTCAAACTTACATCTCTTTAAAACTCCAACCAAGCTGGTGTGTCTAGAGAAATAGTCACAAAACACAAAAACAGAAAGACAGGTGTTTCCAGAATGACTTCTCCCCTTCCTTCATGTAAACGAGTGTTAGGCTTTCTTACACTAAGAAAAAAAAAGTGTTAACTCCATGTTCTTTGGAGTCACAGCACAAGGATAAGTGTTGCAAAATCAATTCATTCACTTGAGGTGCAGGCTGTTTCCACCCTGTGTAAAATGTTCTGTTAGGAGAGACAGACTGGAGGCTCCGTTATTTGAGACTTGTTGTGACATTGGAAGTGTCATGATGGTGTAAAAAGCAGGACTCTCCCAGTGTGTGTTGAGGTGACAGTTGTGGAGGGTGTGTGTGTGTGTGTGTGTGTGTGCGTGCGTGAGCACATGTGCATGCATGTGCGTGTGTGGTATTTGCAGTGTGTGATCAGGCATGCATGCATGCGTGTGAATAGAGGCTGCACTATGTGGGGGAGGTATGTGTGTACATTCGTGATCACAACCTTCATAACGCTGCAACTCTTTAATACAGTTCCTTATGTTGGGATGGCCCCCAACAATAAAATTATTTTCATTGCTACTTTAAAAACCGTGATTTTTGTTACTGTTTTGAATCTTAATGTAAATGTTTTTGGAGCTCGAGGCGGCTGGTAAAAGGGATTGCAGCACACAGATTGGGAACTGCTGTGCACAAGAACGTGTGTATGAAGGATACGTCATTGTGTGCGTGTGGGAGTTGGACATGTACGTGCTCGTGTGGGTGTGTGTAGATACGTGTGCAGGCACACATGAGCACATAGGGACTACATCATTTTTACCTTATCACACTGTGTAACAAATTCACAATGGCTGTGCCTAAAATAATTTTCAGTGCAATGAGGGAAGTCTTGAGCAGAGCAGAGCCTGGAAGCATTGATTGGGCGGACTGGCAGAGTCTGGAAGCACTGATTGGGCAGACTGGAAAAGCCAATGAGGTAAACAAATGACAGCCCTGGGCTTCCTTCCTGCTCTGTCCCTGCCCCTGCCTCTCTGTTTGGGACCCTTCTTCTTTCCTGTGTCTTTAATTCTGATTTTCAGGATAGTCCTTCTCAATGCAGCAGCCTCACCGGGGTCCTCAGGAGCCCTGCTGAACCACTGCTAAGCTCCTCCTGGGACCTGACTTAGTGGGTTGGGATTGTGTCCGGATGTGTGTGCCAACTTCTGGCTGACCGCCCCCGCCTAAGCCTCTTAGAGACCCCTGCTCTAGTGAGTAGCTTGGGTACTTGACCATTTAACTCAGCTGTTTTCCAGATCAGAGACACAGATGGTTCCAGATTTTCAGTGTGCTTTCCTTTCCCGTCACACTGAAGGAAATCTGGGGAAACAGACCATTTTATATTGAACTAAACTCTCGGCTAAACGTCCATGGCAACTTCCTGAGTGGAGTAAATTAATCTTCATATATGCTTGTGCCCTGGAGAAAGGAAAGCATTTCCAAGTGCTTCTCCTGTGGCTGGCCTCCATGAGTCCATCAGGGCCCGTCATGGGATATGTTTGTAGTGCTGAAAGTAAGAAACTGTGAGCTCTAGAGGGACTCGGGAGATTGTGGGGCTAAAAGATGGCATGACTTTGAGACCTTTAAGAAGCAGACAAAAAAAGTGAGTGGAACGAGCAACCTGGTTGGGCTGAGAGATATCACACGTCAGTTTATGGAACACAGGAGAAGGAACAGATTAGGAGACAAAGTCCAATGTGACCAGAAACTGTGTTGACCACGTGTGTCCCCAGTTGACATGACCATTCATCAGTTGAGCATGTAAGTTTAAAAAAGAGTAAAAACCCTAGACTTATAGGAAGAAGGTCACCCAAATATCAGCAGAGTGAGAAACCCCACTGAAAGCTGCTGCAGCCACCATTTTCCCGATACAGGGGGGAGGGTCCTCTGGGGGGGCTCTGCCATGGCTGGGTGTCCTTTTGCCACACACGATACCTAAACTCGCTCTCTGCCTCGGTAATGAACTACCCATCCTACATTCGGTACATAGACGGTCAGCAGAATACTTCAGGCCACATCTTACAAAACACACCACGGGGTAGAGAAAGGTCAGGCAAAAGGAAAGGAAAAGAGATGACGTTAAGTTTCTCAGGGCATAGCTTAGGATAGAGTGCCAGTGGTTCTGGCCCTTTAACAATGTGACATGTTTCTCTTCATATAGATGTGACAACCCAGTGGGCTTACCTGTCTCAATCCTTGTCCATTGGATAGCCCCTGAGCCTGGAGGTGGTGGCACAAGCCTTTGATCTTAGCACTTGGGAGGCAGAGGTGGGTGGGTCTCTGTGAGTTCCAGGCCAGTCTGGTCTACAGAGCAGGTTCCAGGACAGCCAGGGCTACACAGAGAAACCTTGTATCAAAAAATATGAGAGAGAAAGAGAGAGAGAGAGAGAGAGAGAGAGAGAGAGAGAGAGAGAGAGAGAGAGAGAGAGAGAG
>NC_022012.1:8297320-8320308 GCF_000317375.1 Microtus ochrogaster | reverse complement strand
GAGAGAGAGAGAGAGACAGAGAGAGACAGAGATAAAGAGAGAGACAGAGAGAGACAGAGATGGAGAGAGAGACACAGAGAGAGAGAAGCAGCTGTCTCTGGCCCTCTCCATACAGCCGAGGTGTGTTAGAACCCACAGTGTGACAGCCCCCATGTGAGCCCGGCACATAAAATGGAATTTTTCTGCATAAGGGAAAAAACAAACAACAACGCCCTCCCCTGCCCCAGAAAACTAATAGATTCTACAGTGACTGCAAGAACTCATGTCCTTGTTGAGTAAATGTTTTATATTCCTGCTAGTTTACCACAGCATCAGTTCAGGCCTAAATGAATCTGGTGTGTATAAAGTATATTTATAAACAGATCCACGGAGAGCTATAACCCTTTAGCCCTCAGCAGACACACACACAATTGCTCTTTCAGTCCAGGTGTGAAGTGCTGTGCTGTTTTGCCCAGGTCACACACAGGCCATGGCTTTCCAGACTACTTTCGGAATGTAGAACTGGTGTAGTTGGAGGTAGAGCAAAATGAAAACAGTAAAGTTAGTATATGTGCCAATCTGACTGGCCCAGTTCACTAAGAAAAAGGGGCCACAGACTTAAGTTATGTTTTAAACAAGACTTTAGAAGTAATGAATTGCTGGTCATTTTTTCTGCTTCAACTTTTAGCAATTTGTTCCCTGTTGTGTAAAAACTCACAGATCTTGAAATGTATTGAATTTCTCCCATACAATGCCAAGATTAGTCTCTCTGCCTCCTTCTGCCCCCTCTCCCTCCTCCTTCCCTCCTTTCTCCCTTCTTCTCTTCCTTCCTTCCCCTATTATCCCATTTCTTTCCTTCTTCTCACCTCCTTCTGCATCCCTGTCCTTCCTTCTTTCCTTCCTCTCACCTCCTTCTGCATCCCTGTCCTTCCTTCTTTCCTTCCTTTAGCTTCCTCCTCCTGCCTTGCCGGCCATGTCTTTCTCCCTCTTCTCCCCATGTTTTATGATTCTGGCAGTCTGTCCTATTTTTGTATTTTCTGCTTTTCACCTCCTTCCTAGATGTCAAGAAGGTTCCTGCAGCATCAGAATTTATAGTTGAAAGGATCTTACAAAACTACCACCCCCACTTGTGAAAGCTGGGGGTCATGAGATTTTTGGAGCCAGCCCCACCCATGCCAGAGGCTTGACTGCCTCCAAACCAAGCTATCTCCTCTCTCAGACCACCTTGCAATGTTCTGCACACATTTTTGTTTTTAACACAAACTGGGACATCATCTTAGGTCACGTGGTGAGTGGCACGTTCCTTCTGGTGTGCATTTGTCACTAGATCTGACTACAGACAATCAAAGCTGTAGTATAATCTGTTGTCATCCATATTTACATCCTATTCTCGGCTGCCAGCTCTGCAAAGGAAGCCATGCCCTTCTGTTTTGCTCTCACGATGAAGTGAGGAGCAAGTTTGCAGAGGCATCTCTAAATGTGGCCGACACATGAGAGAACAACACTGAGGCGAAAACTGGGCTTGGTAGACACAGTCAACATGTACAGTATTAAAACATTTACCAGTCTGCGGGACACGGTAGCAGCTGTAACTCCTACATGCGCAGCTATACAGCTAGGATTCCTGAAGAGAGAGGGTCATCAGAGGCTCCCTGCCTCCTCTCTCCTGCTAATCTGTCCAGACATGTGCAAACAGCTGCTTCATGCTCCCTGCATCAGCGCTGTTCCTGCCATGATGGGTGCTATCCTCTTCCGAGCTGAGAGGCAGAGTGAGTATTTCCTTCCTTAAGATTTTCTTACCAGGTATTTGGTCACAGCGGCAAGAAATGGACACAGATGCTATCACTGATGTTGTATCTCTAGCTTAAGACCTCTGGAGCTACTGAAACAACAAACCAGTGCACAGCAAAGCAGCCTAGAACTTCAAAACTGTGCCTATCTCTGGTGGTGAGTGACCACCAGAGAGAACTTCAGTGTGCAAGGGGCTTCCAGCCAGATCCCCATACCTCAAGCAATTTGGATTGCTAGAAATTAACTTCAATCTGAAAATTCATTCCTAATAAATCCGTTCACTGATTTTACCCACTAGCCAAAACAAAACCTGTTACAGCTCCTGCTTATAGACTGGCCAGGTCTAGAACCACAGCAGAGTGGTCACCATCTTCCAGATGTGTAGCTTCTAAAATCCTGCTTGTCTCTGAGTGACTATTTCTGTTTCTTAGGTGACAGGCTCCTCCCCCTGCCCGGGGAGTATTCTTTCAAGGCACAGGGTCCAGTGAGGGTTCTTGATTGAGAATTCCTCTTGGGTAATTTTGACGATGCTACATATCATTTCCCTACGGTCATGTTGAATTTAGTAACACAAAACCAATGACCTAAAATTTTATACATTTCAGGGGTAACTCTGTCTTTATTCATGAACATTATTTCAAAGATTGGCCATGGACTTAGACACGCCCCCTCTGCCCCTGCTCTCCACTTCACCCCACCCTTAGAAGACTCCCTTGAGAACTGTCTTCCCTTCCACTCTCCTTTAAAGGCCACACTGGAGCAGACAATTCCATGAGGCTGTATTTTTCCATATATGATGCCAGGGAATAGAAACAAGTGAGATAGTTTCTTATATGATATAATTGTTTCCATTAAAAATTCAGGAAAGCAGGAACCGATCCATCAGCAAGGGCAAACAAAGGATTGTGCAACCCACAAACTGTAACTTTAGATCACATAAAATCCAAAGCTAAAGCTGCCATAAACCAGAAACACGTGACTGCTGAGGTGTGCTGTGTCCTCTCCTGCTCTCTTCCATTGTATTTTCTATTCCTTTCTTTTCCCTTTCTTTCCCTCCATCAGTTCCTTCTCCTCCCCTCTTTCCTTTCTCTCTGTCCACTGCTGACTTGCTAACCTCTTTATTAGCCTTTCCATCCAAATGTGACCATATTACTTACTGAATCTCACATTACTTTACTAATAAGACGTTATGGAGTTCATTCTGTAGCAGTTCCCCTTGACTGCCAGTGTGGTGCTGTTCTCTGTGGGTTCATGGGAGCACTTACCAAGGGTGATAAAAATCCATCAAGAAGCCAAGAGACGCCTTAGATCATAGTACCTGAGTGTGTGTGTGTGTGTGTGTGTGTGTGTGTGTGTGTGTGTGTATGTGTGTGTGTGCTGAAACTTTCTTTAAAAGAGAGCATTAACACCAGTTCTGATTCTTTTTGCCCTTGAAAAACTGGGAAGCCTGAACCTCCTTTTGGGGATGTCTAGAGCATGGGAATTGTGGTCCAGACTACTTGTTTCAGGACTTGAGAAGCATAAACCTGTGAAGCACAGGGGCTACCAACATGTGTCCTTCATGTTCTAGCATCCGGTGCCACCAACATGTGTCCTCCATGTTCCATCACCCAGTACCACCAACATATGTCCTCCATGTTCCAGCACTTAGTGCCACCAACATGTGTCCTCCATGTTCCAGCATCCTGCTGGTTTCAGAAGTATGCAGTCCAGTCATTCTTGCTGGAGTCCTAATGCCCCCTAATTTATTCCTTCTTCTTTTGTATCCCCAAGTTCTTCCTCCTCTATACTCGTTCATTCATTTCTACTAGAAAAAAATAATTTATTATTGTAACATAAAGGAAAAACACTGGGGCCTTTAGTTACTGTCCAGCAGTTATTTCCTTTGTCATGTCCTTAAAATTTTTGAGTATTTTCTAAAAATGCTAACCCAGTTTTCATGTCTTCCATGGAATCCACAATTGTCTTCCATTCTCAAAGCTTTCCTAGAATTACCTGTTTCCTTCTCACAGGCAGGTTCCACCTGCAGTCTGTGGGCTACATGTATCCCAGAATAACATTGAACACAGAACAACACACTCATGGATAGCAGCACTAACAACATGGTCCACTTCCCTCCTATTGGCCCGTGTCTTTGCACTGTTTCACCTTCACATATGAATAACTACTTGTTCTCAAAACTAGTTTAATTATGAACTTTCTTCCTAGTGACCACAGGGCTCTTCTGGCCCTTGAGAACTAATAACATTCCAACCTTGTTAAATTCTGGCCAAGAGGGGCTGGAGGGACAGCTCCAAGAGCAAAGCACTTACCATGCAGGTGTGATAACCCGAGTTTGTATCCCAGAGTTCGTGAAAATCTGGAGGCAGTAGCCTGCATTTATAATCCTAGCACTTCTGTATCAAGTAGAGACAAAGTTTGTAGGATCTTTTGAGAGATCTAGCCTTGAGCAGAGGTGAAAAACAGGAGACTCTCAAGTAAGGTGGAACATAGGGAACAGCACCAAGGTTGTCCACTGACATGCATGCTGCGGTACACTGGTGTACACATGCATACACACACACACACACACACACACACACACACACACACACACACCACGCACACATGATGGAAAAGAGCAGAATAAAACAAAAGCCTTTGAGTGAGGCCCATTCACAAACAGACTGAACTCCTCTCGTGCACAGCCATGGTCTGATAGGAAAGTGACCTACTATTTTTTTTAGGAATATTAACACACATAATAATAATAATAATAATAATAATAATAATAATAATAAAAACTTGGATTTTTTTTCTTTTAGAAGTTTCTTGGATATTCCTCCTTCAGGAAGAATCAATGTCAAGGTAAAACTCAGAATCAAGCATGCAGTCTCTGGTTAGCTCTCACATACACAAAGCTCAGCTCTTTCGGCTGCTATCTGCAGCATCATTCTGCAGAGAGCGCCACAGTTTTGGCAGGAGGACCAATGGAACCAAATCAAAGACCCGGATAACAATCCACACACATATGAACACGTGAATTTTGACAAAGAAGCAAAAAATCTAAAGTGGAAAAAAGAAAGCATATTCAAAAAAGAGTGTTGGCATACTTAAATATCAACATGTAGAAGAATGAAAATAGATCAATACCTATTGCCATGCACAAAACTCAAGTCCAAGTGGATCAAAGACCTCAACAGAAAACCGACCACACTGAACCTCATAGAAGAGAAAGTGGGAAATACACTTGAATGCATTGGCATAAGAGATCACTTCCTAAATATAACCCCAGCACCACAGACCCTGAGAGAAACAATTAATAAATGGGACCTCCTAAAACTGAGAAGCTTCTGTAAGCAATAGACACAGTCAACAAGACAAAACGGCGGCCTACAGAATGTGAAAAGCTCTTCATCAATCCCACATCAGACTGAGATCTGATCTCCAAAATATACAAAAAACTCAAGAAATTGGTCACCAAATGAACAAACAGTTAAAAAAAAATGGACTACAGACTTAAACAGAGAACTCTCAACAGATTAATCTAAAATGGTTGAAAGACACTTGAGGAAATGCTCAACATCCTTAGCCATAAGAGAAATACAAATCAAAACAACTCTGAGGTTCCATCTTACACTTGTAAGAATGGCCAAAATCAAAAACACTGATGACATTTTATGCTGGAAAGGATGTGGGGTAAGAGGAACACTCTGCATTGCTGGTGGGAGTGCAAACTGATACAGCCGCTTTGGAAATCAGTATGGAGATTTCTCAAAAAATTAGGAAACAATCTTCCTCAAGACCCAGAAATACCACTTTTGGGTATTTACCCAAAGGATGCTCAATCATAGTCCAAGGACTTGTGCTCAACTATGTTCATAGCAGCATTGTTTGTCATCACCAGAACCTGGAAACAACCTAAATGCCCCTCCACCAAAGACTGGATAAAGAAGATGTGGTACATTTACACAATGGAGTACTACACAGCAAAAAATAATAATAATAATAATGACATCTTGAGATCTGCAGGCAAATGTAATATTTACTTACTAATAAGTGTCATTTAAACATATAGAAAAGAAAAATCAGCCTACAATACACAGTCCCAGAGAACCTAGAAAACAAAAAGGACCCTAAAAGAGACATACATAGATCTAATCTACATGGGAAGTAGAAAAAGACAAGATCTCCTGAGCAAATTGGGAGTATGGGGAATCATGGGAGAGGGTAGAAAAGGAGAAGGGAGGAAGGATGGGGAGTGGGAAAAACATATAGCTCAGTAAAAACAATTGAAAAATAAAAGAAAAAACTTCTTGACCCAGGCAGTGGTATCACACGTCTTTAATCCCAGCACTTGGAAGGCAGAGGCAGGTCGATCACTGTGAGTTTAAGGCCAGCCTGGTCTACAGAGTGAGTTCCAGGACAGACTCCAAAGTTACACAGAGAACCTGTCTTGAAAAACAAAACAAAACAAACAACCTCCTTGATGAGTGATCTTGGTTTCTGTTGTCTTGAGCCTGTGTAATCTCAGCCATGGAAGCCTAGAGACCTGTTTTGTTCCTCAGACTTTTGATATTTTGTTTTGGGATTACCAACATTGCTTCTCTCCATCTCTACTGCCATGGGATGCTAAATAAACAATTCCCAAGACTGACAAAGATTTCCATGTCAATGTTTTCTTCATTTGGTGATGTACAGTGAAGATGTCATCAAGCATGAATTAAAATGGAGACTTTGGGGGAATTTTTTGTATGTGTGTTGATATTGTTACTATAGTTTAAATCAAAGGTCTTAAGTGTTTTAGAACAATAATTTGATTATGCAACAATAATTTTACATAATGTGTCAAGAAGGATGAAAGGAAAGAAAAAAGAACAGAAGAGATTCAAAGGTAGAAAGCAGCTGACATTGTTATAAAATAAAAACTAAATTTACATTCTCTTCAAATGCTTTAATACAATTTTAAAATATTCTTATCAAAGCTGTACTTTTGATCATAGACTGTGTTCCCACATCTTCTGTTATTAGGTATTTTAATTCAAAATGACTAGCACTTTAAATAGTGATGTGGAATTCCCCTGTGTATGCTGTGATTACCATTGATTAATAATGAAACTGCTTTGGGCCTATAGTAGCAGATTAGAGGTAGGCAGAGAAAACTAAACTGAATGCTGGGAGAAGGAAGGCGGAGTCAGAGAGACACCATGTTGCCACTAGAGGGGAAGACACAAGCTGTGAGCCAGAATGTTGCTGGTAGGCCACAAGCCTCATAGTAAAATATAAAATAATGGAAATTGGTTAATTCTAGATCTAAGAGCTGGCTAACAATATGCTTAAGTGATTGGCCAAGCAGTGATTTAAATAATATCATTTCTGTGTGGTTATTTCTGGGCTGAACAGCTTGGGACAAGCAGCCTTCTACAACAAAATAATATTTTACATGACAACTGTAGTTATGAGGTCTCTTTTTCTAAATTAAAGGACTTTCTTACTATCTCATTATTTAAAAAAAAAACAACTCCTGATAAAAACAAAACAAACAAAAAAACAGTCTTGGGTTAGCTCTCATGTAGGCTCAGTCCCGTCGGCTGCTGTCTGCAGTGTTGTTCTGTAGTGATAACAATGAACATTTACTCAAAATCTATCATGTGACAGGCATTCTCTAAACACCTGCAAATTGATCTTTTTCACCGTCCTACAACTGCCACCACACATGGCTACCAGGACTTCCATGATCACTATCTTTGTAGCGGTATTTCTTTCCCCATTTCGCAAACACAGAGGTAGAACCTGCTCAGAGTGGCCAGCGAGACATCCATTGGGTAAAGGGACTTGCCATAATGCTGGAGACCTGAGTGCAAGACCTGAAGTCTACATGGTGGAAGATGAGAGCAGATGCCTACATGTGTGTACCCACCCACCTACACCCACACGCATGCGTGTGCGTGCACACACACATACAATAAAGAAAAATGTAAGCCCTTTCTGCTCATATTTTTATTTTAGATATGTTGCAAACATTTGCTTTTGTGTTTATCTCTTCACTCAGAATATGAATCCTGCCAAGGGAAGAAGAAATTCAGTTTATTGGGCTACTATTCTCACTACATAAAACAAGCAAGCCTGGAATCTGGCAAATTGTAGGCATTTGGTAGCTACCATTTGTTTAGAGAATTCTTTTTTTAAAAAAAAAATTTTATTAGTCTTTAAAATGAGCACACAACATTATGGCATTTACACACATAGCTTTTTCTTTACGGTTCTTTGCCATTTCCTGTTACAGATAGATTATTATTAGTGTTTATTGAATCAGTTGCTACAGATCCTTAATGTGTACAAAACAAGTGTATTTGTGGCCTGGTGCTGAGAAAGGTGTTTGTGGGAAGAATGGACACTGGTGGTCGTTTGGCCACAGCTTCCAAATCCGACTGCCCCTCAGTCAATCTTTAGTTCGTCTGCTCCAGGGAGGAAAACACCCAAAGTAACTGGAGACACTGCTTGAGGAGCTCAGCAGCCAAATCTATCAGCTCAAAAGAAAGATGCTAATGGAGCTTCCAACAGAGATTACTGTTTGGGAAAAAGGCCTCAGCTAACCTGCTATCAGAAGACTGTTATGTTGCGGGAGAAAGTGACTAGCCACAGCTCTCTTAAATGCCTTAACAACATCTGCTAACCTTTCTTCTGACAAAGGACCATAGCCAGAAATATAGATAATGTCCCAGCAAAAAGCTGATGGCAGCTGAGAGGGCCTTTGGGGGAAATTCATCTCTTGAATCCCATGGAAGATCTAAGTGGGGATTATGTGAATACCCGTGTCCACTTTGCTCCTGGGATGGGGTGATAATTTTGGAGCAAAGTTCAAGTTTCATCTCTCACCGGTGTCCAGTGTCTTTATAGTGGGTATTTGACAACACAACTCAGATTTAGAAAGGAAAAAAAACCAAAACAGCTAAGGAAAATTAATTTCACATAAACACATCACAGAAACATCCATTTTGATTTTTAAATTTTTTGTAAATATGAAACTTTCCCCAAAATACTGTGAATTTGCTGGTTTTTGAATTGGGGTCTCATGCATAGCTCAGGCTGGCCTAGCGTTTACCCTTTCCACGGCTCTGGTTCCTCAGTGCTAGAGTTACATGTACCTTCATACCCTCATGTCTAGCCTGGAACTATTTTTAATATAAAATTTATGTTAGAATTGGGATGACCCTAATGGATGATCTGGGTTAGGATGATTTTAGAGCCATGAAGTACAAAACAGAGCCATTAACTTCTCAGCCACCTTCCAGTGGGAGAATCAAGCATCTGTGTCAGTTTTCAACAGCAAAAGACTCTTCTTGTAGCTCTGAGGCTGTTTGAGGGGTACAAACAGCTCAAACGTGAAGGGAAAGCAAGCTGTCCCTCAAACACAGTGTGCGGAAGGGAGGGGTCTCCAGCTGAGGCAGACAGGGGCTTTGCTGGCGACACAGACCCTCTGGAGCCAACCAGAGCTGCACCCTTGTGCTGGTCTTACCTCGCTGGTGAAATATTTACACTGACATTATAAATCTGAGTAACAAATCTGGGAAAGCACCTGAAAATCCACAGGAAAGATTCTGTCCTTGTTCAATATATGGAAATACTTCATGGCAAAAGGAAAATGGAAACAAACGAACTGAAGGCTCAGAGTAAACATGGTGTGTGTGTGTGTGTGTGTGTGTGTGTGTGTGTGTGTGTCCAGAAGAGGACACTGGGCATCTGCCTTTTCCCCTTGAAACACTGTGCTTCAGTGTGCCTGAAACTCACTGCGTGGGGTAGGCTGTGGAATAATGAGCTCCTGGCATTGGCCTGTCACTGTTTCCCACATGGAGGGCATGTGCACATGCAACGCTTTTTTTTTTTTTTTTTTAAGATTTCAGGGATGCCGACTGTGGTCCTTATTGCTTGTACTGTGAACACTGTTAGTCACTGAGCCACCTCCCCAGGTCTCCAATATCTTTTAACGAGATCCGAATACTGCCTTATCGAATGGTTTCCGGATTAGCTGGCTACCGTTGAGAACCAGGGCGGAGGCATGCACACACGGTTCCCACCTGCTAAGTGGCACCTAATGGCACCACCACCGGTCACGTACCTTGAGCCAAGCTCCTCGCTGGCCACCACAATGAATGTAATAAATTCACAGGCTGCTAAAGAGATGGCACACAAACACTTGGGTCTTAGGAATTTGGTCTTAATCAGTTTCACAGAGTTCGGTAAAACTCCAAAGGTATTTTAAAATTCTGTACCTATAAATAAATATAATTTTGGACCAGTGATACCTAAATACAAAATTAATAGTTTAAGAGAAAATATATATTATCTGATAAAATACCAAGCCAGCATACCAAATTCTCAACACGTGACTTCTAACGTGTAATTTCGCATTCTTCTAACTACATGGCAGGAAACATGAGGTTGGGGAGGTGCAGGAAGGAAAATGTCTGTGATTGGGTTAGGGCCTACTTCATTTGCTAAGCACTTCTGTGACCAGAATTCTGTTTTAGACCTCAAATCTCAAGCAGCCGAATGGTGGGAAACACTAGGGGAGGCCGAAAGCCTGGCTTTCTAGGAGCAGAGCAGATGTGAGGTTAACACTGCCCTGTTAAGAGAGCTTCTTGGTGATCTGTGGCTCTGTACAGAGTCCAGATAGTCAGTTAGCTTCTAGTCCATCGGCCTCCAAGCATAGCTCACTTTTCTATGATTAGCCAGCTGGCAAAATTACAGAGAATACATAGACCTGAGTTCTTGGAGCATGCCGCTCTGCTCCCAGGAACGTCTTGGGGGTCTGTGGAATCCCAAAAACCTCGGGGGTGAGTCAATGACAGGTGAAATTGCTGACAGATTTGAAGAATCATGCTCATGTTTCTGACTCACTGATCCTGCTGCTCTGGGCAGCCGAGTTCCTGGTGTTCCTGTAAGCATCACTCTTGACAGTGCACTGTGACAGTATTAGATATCTCTGGGAGCTTATTTAAAGTCATAATAATTAGCAAGTGTAACTAACCTGGGGGTGCTGTTTGAGGGAATTGGTGGAGTAAGAAGTGCAGGTGGAATGGGAAGGTGTGTAGGGAGCTCCTGGTGGAGTGTTTTATATTTATCACCTGTGTCTCACGTGTCTGTAACTAGGTATATGCAGCAGGTAAACATATTCAAAGGTCCACAGCCTCCTTTCTTTGGCTACTTTCAAGCATTTTGCTTTCTTTCTGTTTTCTTCCTTTTTTTCTGTTTTTTTCATGACAAGGTTTCTCTATGGTTTTCCTGGGATTCACTCTGTATGCCACTCTGCCTCAGAGATTCATCTGCCCCTGTCTCCCGAGTTCCGGAATTAAAGGTGTGTGCCACTAACCACCTGGCTCTTTCAAGCATTTTTATAACCAAATATCTAGTTTTCTTTTCCATATAAAAGTGCTTAGAATGTTTGAAAGGACTCTGGTCACAAATCCTAACTAAATTAGTAACTAGAATCGGGGAAAACTAAGACCTGACCCCTCCCACTTCGGGGCTCTCAAGGACAGTGTACCTCCCTTCCTCTGACAGAGGACAGCCATTGACTCCCTGGGAGCATCCTGCCTTGGCAGGAGGTGTCCATTTTATCATACAGGGTACCTGGTCATGGCACTCCTGGTGGGGTCAGACCCCCCGCGGACACTTGCTGGCTAACATTCTCCCCACGGTAAGTAAGCTGCATTTGGAGGGATTTACAGGACTCTTTCAACCCAGCAGAGAACCATCTGATTTAGCGCTCTGCTGCACCGAATGGCACCCTGGTGGCTGGAAGAGGTGGCTGGGAGAACTGGGCTCATTAAGTATCAAGTGACAAAGCTGCTAATACCAATGTTACCTCTGCTGCCCAGATAGCTGGGTTGCTACCGTCGCAATTCTACAGGACTGACAGTGAGCAGTTTGCCCCACAGAGGGCTCACTGCCAGACGAGGCAGACAGACAGAAGCACAGAGTGGCCCAGGAAGAGGAGGGGCATCAAGTTCCTTAATCTGACTCCCGCCAGATCGTCATAACCACACTTGTGTTTCATATCCTGACAAGATTCTGTTTCGTGTAGTGAAAATTGCAGATACTGAAAATTCACTCCGACGCCTGATGTTCCCAACTCTTGGGAACTGGGGAGAATTCTGGAACGTAGGATCCCTTACTTCTTAGAGTCTCTTGTCCACTTTCCAACTGTGTCTCTCCACCTCTCACCACGATCATTAGCTAAGTGTAGCACTGAACTGAATCACACGGAAGGCCCATGTTCGTGCCACACGTGGTGACCGGGCAGATTCTGGTCACCAGTCTTCTTCTCTGTTTTGTTTGGCTTAAAAAAATTAATTTTGCTTTTTTTCATTTTCTGTCTTTATTTATTTAGTGTATAAGTGTGTGGAGGTCAGAAGCCACCCTGTGGGGTCAGTCCTCATCTCCCACAGTGTGGACCGTGGGATTAAGCTCCTGCTGCCAACCTTGAGATCAGACACCACCCGCTGAGCCATCTCGCTGGCCCTTGTTTTGCTTTTATAGTTTTTTGAACTTCATCTTATGGAGGTTATCACTTTTATATGTAGTAGTATTCAATTCCCAGGTGAATTTAAATTTTGAAATCAGAGAAACTTAACTCTTGTGGGAAAGACGGAGGCATGCACTAGAGCCCATTCCTCTGCCTTTGTGCTTAGTTCCTGAAACTTCTTAGCTGCACCGCATCTTCACATTGCGGAAAATGTCGTAAATAGATGAGGGAAATCTCATTCATGGGAACTAACCTTCTGCTCTCGTTGTAGTCTGCTTCCCTTGCATGTGAGCCTTCCATGTTATATTTTATCGATAGTATTTTACCAGGAGCCTTTTAGGAACTTCTTCAACAGAGATATTGGTAATAGACACTTCCTTCATCCTTATGTATGTGTTTTTTATTTATTTGCTGGTTTGTTTGTTGTTCTTGGCTTTTCTCCGTGCAGCCCTGGCTGTCCTGGAACTCACTCTGTAGACTAGCCTGGCTTCAAATTCAGAGATCCACCTGCTTCTGCCTCCCAAGTGCTGGGATTAATGGCCTGCATCACCACAGCCTGGCTCATCCATAATATTCTGCCTGCTATAGGCTCTGTGATGGGTGTATGCCTGCTGTTGTAAATGACATTCACTTGCCATAGTAATCCTTATCTCTTGGGTTTATAACACCTTTGCCCAGGAACTCTACTCAGTGGCTAGACTCTGGGAGGGAGGGCTGTAATCTCAGCACAGCTTGAGGCAAAATGCGAACCTTCAGTTTAACACTCAGGCAAAGTGCTATTTTTAGGACTCTAGGAACACCTCTCCACTAACGCTGTTTCTCTGCAGAGCCAACATATATGACATGCAACCTGCGTGTGACTGTCATATGCAAGTTCACCTTGTAGACTGCATCTGTGCTTGTATCCCATGTAGCTAAACCAGTTCCTTTCCTCTCAGTCGGTGACACTTAATGTTTTATTAAGGCACTGTACGGTGGAGTTGGTGCAATGTGAAACGCGTTCCTCATGGGAGGATGATATGTGCTTGGTGCTCTACAGAGCTGTGGGATGCCTTTCAGCAAGCAGGACTATGCAGAATCCACAGAAGATGAGCACAGGTTGTTGCCACTTAAATGTTCACCAGGTCTTATTAGTCAAAGTAGTACGACTGTCCTCATTTAACCCGAAACATTCTGTAGGATGGACGATTATTGACAGCTTCTCTCACATCACTCAGCACTGTGAACTCAGGGCACACCGTGATCTCCTGCTGTTCTGCTCACTGTTCTCCTGTGTAGGGTTTCCACAGCCACCCTTAAGACAAGCTGATTCTTTCGTGGGAACAGTCTAATTTTCCCATTCCGCTGCTCTTCCAGCACACTGACAGGTGGCTCTCATGGGGGCATTAGACACTGCCGTGAATGACTATGTCTTTTAAGTAGCTCAGGGTGAGTTTACAGGTCTGTTAGAAATCCAAGCAGAGAACTAGGACCTAAGTCTCATGGAAAGCAACTGGATGACCAAGGAGATCCCTGAAAGTCCAGTACAAAACAGAAGGGTCACATGTGAGGGGCCATTGCTTGCCCATGCTCTGTTCTGTATTTGATTTCTTCAAGTCTTTCTAAGGGAAAGCAGAAGTTCTCATGTAGACCACAGTTGAAAAAGTTCTCTGTAACTTTAGACAGGGGAACATTTGAAATTTTTATTGTGTGTGTGTTTTGTCTTCATGTAGCACATTTGTGCCAGGTACCCCAAGAAGAAAAGAAGAATGAGTCGGATCCCCTAGAACTGGAGTTACAGATGGCTACCATGTGGGTCTGGGAACATGACTCAGGTCCCCCAGAAAAGCAACATGTACTCCTAATTGCTGAGTCATCTCTTTAGCCCCAGAGGGACATTTTTAAGCAACTGTCAAGTCATGTGTCCCTTCAAAGGAATTTCCAGTGAAAACGGTTCTGTTTCTCTTCGCAGAACACAACTGTCTGCATTTCCACTACCACAGTATTAAACGTTCTGGTCAGGTCCCCGGGAATCTCGGGCATACTGAAGTCCTAAGCTTTGGAATCTAGTTATTCAATGTAAGCGTGAGCCCATGGCAGACTAAGGGGGAAAATCATTCAATGTAACCAGATAATAATAAAAAAATATGTTAGATCTCCAAATTCTTCAGCTGGTAAGTAGTTTCTCTGGTCTTTCATATGCTGAAAGGGAGCGAGGCTTTGGGGCTGCACTTCTGGTCATCTGAAGTATGTTAAGTCTTCAACTCTTCTGATGCATATTAAGATAATAACTATGAAAATGTCAAAGGCTTTATTGAAAGAGATGGTTGGAGGCACAGCAAACTAAAGAAAATAGCAACAGTAACAACAGCAAAATACCACCCCTGAAGATTCCAGAAGCTAGCTTCTCAGAAAAGTCAGGGCGAAGACATAGCCTGCAGCTCACAGGAGGGAAGGAGAGCAATGGTCTTTTAGATATCGTGCTATTTCCATGGCAGCCAATTGTAAAGCCCGAGGAAATTAAAATAAAACAAAATCACACGGAAGAGGCACATTCAGGTTCTGGGTGGAAATGGAATCTCTAAAGATGCGAGGTGCGTAGCTGAAAGGCAAGCTAGAGACAGACAGGGTGAATCCGAAGGGCGCACACATCCAGCGTCTAGCAGGCTGGTGGTGAGCTAAACGATTTCGCAGCCCCTCATTTAACCTCAGCTGCTCAGGCCAGAGCTGACCATTCATCTGCAGCTAGCAAATAAGTGCTGAATGCCCAAAGTTCAGAAATTACCTGGACGGAGAACATGAATTTTAAGTATTATTTTCAGAAGTGGCTTAGGTTTCATCTTTAAACGGTTCTTCAAAGGACAGATATGTTGGCTCGTAATTATCTTTGCCCCAAAGAAGTTCTGTTCACTAGACATAAGTACACATTAAGGAAAATTCAGACGAATATGCAGCTTAAATACTTTCCTTTTGAAAACAGTATCGGCTCCAGGGACACATTACAAACAACTGTGACTGGGAAATTTCTTCCCTTTAGAACAAAAACATTCTTGTATCAAAGGTAAGCCATGGTAAGAAAACATCACGCTGATTTTTCAAACGGGCTTCGACACTGAGTTACACAGATGTTGGATACCACTCAGAGCAAGTAAGCCACTTTGTGAACGGGGGTGGGAGGTACTCCGTGAGAGCCAGCATGTAGAGCTCTCTGCTCGCACCCTTCCACAGTCTTGAGAAGCATCGCTTTTGGAGTCAACACTGGCAACAACTACAGGACCCCTGGCGGTCTGCTTGGGCCACACTCTGTCCTCCACATTTAGGGTCTTGATTTATCAGCATTACAAAGCTAAATCATCATCATCATTGTATAGATAGGGAAAAAAAGAGGTTCAGGAAGGCCACACTTTGCTTTCTGTCGCAAAACTATTCTAAGGCAGCCAGGGGTTTTCAAAGGCAATATTTCCGATTTCAAAACTCTATGCATTTAAATTGCCCACCAAGAAAATTTACTAGGATATAAAGTATTTGGAAAGTTAATTCTGCTCCCTTGGGCCAAGGATACTGAAGTCAGTGAACGAAAGAGCACAGTTAGGAATTTCTCCACATCTTCCAAGGACCTCATTTTATTAAAATTTGGCCAGACATCTTTCATCTAAATCCAGTTAACGACACATAAATGGCAGCTTATTAAGTGGGGAATTAAGTTTGAAATATGGAATCTTCATTTTTATTAATAATTCACTTTAGCAATAGTCCAAATTTGCTGAAAACAGTGATATTTTAAGAAAGTTTAAAGAGCAATAAGAAGCCGCAGGTAGATAAGCTCTCCATTGACAGGGAGACGGGCAGCCAGGATGCTGTCTTCCATATAGAGTCACAGAAGTGAACAGGCGTTTTTCAGATCATTTTGTATGTTCAGATGCACATCGCGTCCATCAGGGACTGCTCTCTGCATGCACAAGCAGGCTGGGCTCTAGACGGGAAGTTGTGCCTGTCCTGCTGACCACTAAGCGTTCTCTCCAACAATAGGCCTAAGAACTAACTGAACGCCCATCATCTGGAACGCTTCATCGCAAGAGGCTCGCAAGCCCACATCATTACTTAACCTGGCGGCACGATGGTAATTTAAAAATGTAGCCATGTGATTTAATAAAATCCCAACTGAGTATTAAACTAAATTGTGGTTCAATCAAATTACTACTGCTAAATCTCAAGCGCTCGCCTTCCCTCCCTCGCGCCCTTCTTTTTCTCTTTCTCCCTTCTGCCCCTTCTGTTCCTCCTGATCTTCTTTCTCTGCCATCAGTGTACACGCACCACAGAGGTGCTCAATGGTGCTGTCAAAAAATAAATGCTAAGGCCTCAGCCCCAGTACTAATACTTGCAGGAACTTCTGGCCATTCATCTGTAATACATTGGGATTTGTGTTTGTTTATTTGATTGTTTTGGTAGGTTTCACGCTTCCCCAAACTATGGCTTTCAAACTTAAATTTTTTTAACTGTAGCACAGAGCAGAAAATAAATTTTACTGTCTACCCATTACACCTGGTGTATAGACACAAACATACCACAGAAGTTCAGAAAATGTTTCTCTTTTAGTGTACATGCACTCATTTTTTATCCCATTTGAATGTAGATTGCAGCTTATTAAATTTGATTTCATGACAATCTAATGGATCACAGTGAATAAGTTGAAAAGTATTCCCCCCCCCCCCCCCGCAATTGCTTAAATTTCAGGGATGTTTATAGGGCAGATACAAAGGAAGGATAGAATTAAAGAGAGAGGATTCTGGGGCATTGTTAAATTCCAAAGGACCTTTGAAGATAGTTCATGTAGGAGACCTACTGACTTCTATATCTCAACAAGCAAATGGAGAAAAGCTCCTTGGGTTGGTGCCAAGGAAATAGCTATAGTATTTCAATCAGCCCTTGAATAATGAAAGAACACTAAATTCCATTCACTTGACAAATGGGAAAATTGAGGCAAAGTAGATACAATGTCTGATTTGGCCAGCTACTCAGTGCCCAGTAGAATCTTCCCTGTGGCTCCCTGCTGACTGTGTCAAAACAGTTACTATCATAAGCCTATCTGCACACACTTCAGACACTGTGTGCGTTATTGACGTGATGCCTAATTGAGCATGGCCAAAGCTTGAGGCTGGGCTGGACCCAGGCCGACAAAGGGACAATGGAGAGAGTGAAAACTCCAGAGGGGCCTTCAGAAGTTTTCTCACTCAAAGTTTCGCTTAGGGCTCTGACTGTAGCAGGATTAGCAGAGTGCATGCAACCGCTCCCATGGGTTTTACCTTATTAAATACAATTTTTATACCTGTTGGCATGTTTAGACAATATTCATTAGTCCTGCTAATCTGGCTGCTCTGTCTTCAGTCATATTCCTTACTTTGGTGCCACTGTCAGAGGACTTCACTGGCCTGGCAATTCTTCGGTCACTGCAACACAAGGTGACCCTTGTTGAGGGAACTGAAAGTGCCGGGGAGGTCACAGGCAGGGCACACTGCCAGATACGAGGTTTCAGTAAATGATATTTACCGTCAAGGAGCGGAGGGAAGAATCAAAACCGAATAGAGGCTGAGATGGTGAGGTCTAGAATGGAGCAGCAGGGGCTTAGAAACGGACATGGAAATAGATGAGACGCTGGAACATCTGTCCGAAAGGTCAAGGCTCAGGCTCCTACCCTTGCAGATGAAGAGGTCCCAGGTTGAAGAGTGTTGGAAGTTTTTCTTTTGGCAGTGTTTACCTGTGCTGGTGATGAGGCGGTGGCAGACATCAGGAAGAAGGAAGGCCTCAGCAAGATATGTGTGGAAGGGACCCAAAGGTGACAGATAGCTGGGACAAAGATTGTCAGCAGCAACGGAACTAATTCAGTGTACATTTTAGAGATGGGGTAGGGCAGGCAGTAGCAGCTAGATTATCTGGTGAGCCCTAAAGCAATTAGGAAATGATATCTATATCAACCTCGTTTAGTTCCCTTAACCCCCTTCTCTCTCATTTTTTGTTTTGATACCTCAGAAGTCGGCTTTGAAAGGTTGAATTCAAGTAGTGGACCTTGGATGTGATTCTGGAAATGCAGGGCTAAATGCATTGAGCAGTGAGGTGGAGGGAGTTGCAGGGTATGTGAGGACCTGGAAAATGGCACGAGGGTCTAAGGTTGGATCCCCAGGGTCCAGAGTAAAGCTGGGTTGACGGCATGGATGTCACAGTTAAAGACTCACCTCAAAGACTGAGGTAGAGAAGGGTGCAGGAAGAAGATACCCCAAGTGGAGGTCTGTGTTCCACTTGGGTGCATACACGCACACACACATAGATATATACCCCCACACATATTCACACAGACACACATACATACAAGGAGTTGGTTACCAAACTCTAAACTCTAACTGTGCACTTCTGGATACCTCTGAGGACTGTGTCTCAGAACTAACTCCCTTCCACCATCCCAGGCTGGTCAGGGGATTCACCCAATCAGGTGAGACTATTTCCAGAAACCACCTTGCTTAGGAATTGTTGCCTCACTTTTCCTGAGGGTCTCAGTGCACAGATGTGAATTGCAGGGGCTGAGGAAGAGGATGAGATGTGCAGTTTGGAGCTAGGTTAACATAGATGCTAATTCCTAATTCTGTTTCCAGGGTCACCAGATTTCCTTGTTTCCTTGGGGAGCAAGGAAAGAAAAGATGTGTTCATCACGGGGAATGCCACTGCACTGGATCCTGGGTAAGAGCAGCCCAGGGAAACAGGGTGTGAGGACATGTATTTATAATGGAAAAGAGCTTTAGTGAACACAGTGGAAAGGCTAGAAGGGAAGTCAGCAAAAGCAAGATAAGAGGCTGGAGAAAGGGAGGATCACCCTATCAGGTGACATCATAGGAGAGTTCATGACCCCAGAAGCTTTGGCCATTGAGTCAGACAGGAAGAGGCTGATGATGGCTGCAGAAAGGCCAGCAGGGCATTTGCATAGACCCTGTGGAAAACATGGACTGTGGAGTCAGGCTTGGGTCAGCTCTGAGAATTGTTGCCACTGGGATCTTAGACATCTCCTCAGAACCACTAAACCTCAGTTTCTCATCAGCACAATGGGAATGAATGCTCACTCCATTAGATTATTTTGATGATACAATGTTCAACCACTTAGCTCATTTCTAGCCAATAGTAAACACTCATAATTATTAATATTCATTGTAACCATCTTTAGGCTTTCGAATGGACTCCTTGGCACAAAGGATTTGGGGAAGGGGTAGAATCTATGTATTCTCTTATTTGTCTGGCAAATAATAATAATAAAATAATTTACTCACAAAAATGCAGACACATATCAGTTGGGATAGTGTCTAGATGGATGGTGTGTGCCTGCAGTCCCAGCTCTGGGCAGAAACAACCAGCATCATCACCAGTTTGAGGGTAGCCTCTGCTACATGGCAAGACCCCATTTAAAAAGCCCATAAATAAATAAAGCGCTCATTCCTCCTAGAAAGGAAACAAAATATTTCTTCCCTTCTATTACGGTAACTATAATTTGTCTTTTGTCAGCACGATTGGGACGGTGGGGCAAGATGAATGGAGGCACAGAGGACATGAAATCAGGAGGCAGGCAGAGTGGCGTGTGGCTGGAGAAATAGCGGTTTGTATGTTTACCAATGTGCCTGTCTCTCCTTAGTCTCAGCCCAGCTCTGCAGTGACTTCTCCTTGAGATTATTGATAGATTCCAGAACAGAGCCACTGTCCACACAGACCCCAGTTACTCCAACCATTCCAGCCTGTGAGGGCGCCAGAGCAGAATGTCTCTTGGGACTTGGAAGATCCATGGTGATAAGAACAAACATTTTATTCCTCTGGCCTATCACCTGTTTGATATAGATACATATATAATAAAAGTTTTTTCCATATATATTTATATAAACTAGTTCTTATATGCTTCATCTTTTAAGTGCTGTAAATTAATTTACAATTTAGACATATCAGAAAATGTAAGAACAAATCAAAAGCTGGAAAAACTATTCAGTCTCTTTGTGAATTGTGTCTCTTTAGACTCACACTCAGATAATGCATTTGTGTACTAACACTTACACATGTTAATAGCTCTGTCAGAGAAAAATCTAAGTGGAGCCACAATCCACATATTTTCACAATTATTTTCGCCTGCCAACACGTACAGCTTAGCAAGTCCTTGTTGGCTACAACATAAACATCAAAAAGCGGTTGTAACCTCCTTCCTTATACCTTACGGACTTTATTTATGTTTAAAAGGGACTTTTAGTGGTCTGTACTGGGGATTAAGCATGTACTTTCTCATGTGCGTTTTCTTATTAAGCCGTTTCTATTTAGGTGAGGTATGTTCTGTTCTGATGCCGGCAGCTCACAGTGCTGTCGGCTATGGTCACAGTTTCTACATGTACCCACACTGACTGTGGGGGACAACAAGAAGACAGAACTCACGCCACCCTGGGCTATACATCTGCTATTTTGCCCTGCTCAGCATCTACAAACCCTGTTTCCGGAGCAGAGTCTGCTCCCGTGTGTGGCTGTCAATCAAGGCAGCTTCCTGTGCTGACTGCAAACTGAGCTCTTTTCTCTGAGGTGCCCAAGGCAGGATCTCCTCCCAGGTTAGCCTGTGTTGCTGGGTCCTCACTTTCTCTGCATTTGATTATTCAGCCTGTTTGGGATTATACCACCCTCCCCCACCATGTCCTTGTAATAAATTACTTCCCTCATCTGCCAAAGTCTGTGCCGATTGCTTGCAACCAACTAAAAGACGGATGCAGAGCATCACGGCACTTACATTATAACTCATACATGTGGCTTCCCAAGCCAGCCAGTACATTTCCTCCTGTGACATGTGCGGCTCATCTCATATTCTCATTAGAAACAGCTCCATGATGCTTATTATTTTTGCACATATCACTTTTTCCATATTTTGGATTCTCGCTTCTGAAAGATTCCCAGAAGTGAAGTTACTGAGGCAAAGGTCACAGCTATTATTATAGCTCTTGAAAGATATTGCCAAGATGGTTGCTAGACAGACTCCTCCAACCTTTAGTAAATTCTGATAGACATTGTCCGTTCATGTAGTTGTGACATTCTGCTGCTACTGATGATCCCTAACTCGACTTGGAAGAATGACACATATGGCTCACACCTTCACAGGCAATGGAACTTCCTTCTCAGGCATCTGAGTTTCTTCCCTAAATGGTGGTTTATGCATTAACTTTATAGAAAATTGACATAATTTACCAATACAGAAGTTGATCAAAATATCATATAATATCAGAATATTATATAGGTATTGATGTACTTTTTTACCAGGCTTCTAAAATTACAGTCATTTCTACTAAAGAGAAAGTTCCCTATGGGCTGGACCACAGAGTAAGAAAGGTAGGAACCATGTTTCTGTGAAGTTTAATTAAGTACATTACCCAAATTAGCAGCTGCTAAGATAGATCCTTCTAACAGCACTAGTATGGCGCACCTAAAATGTGTGTGTGTGTGTTGTGCATGTGTGTGCGCATGTGGGTACTCATCTATGCCTTGTGAAGGTCAGAGAACAACTTGCCAGAGTCGCTTCTATCTTCCCACAACGTGGGGACTGAACTCAGGTTGTCAGATTTGCTGCCAACTGAGCCACCTGAAAGTTCCTAGAATTTCTTAAACAAGAGGAAAGAGGTCTGGGTCTCTTTTCCTTTTCTTTTTTGCACCATTTCAATGCCAAGGATATGTCTGAACAATTACTGTACAACCAAACCAGACTCTAGATGTGGCCAGATGAGACAGAACACAGGTTAGGAACCAAGTGTCCCACAAGAACACACAAGTTCAAATGGATCCATACAGGTTGACATGATGCAGTAAGCTGGCTTGGTACCTGCAGTAGCTGGGACATATCTCCATGATTCCTTTCTCACCCTAGGCTGCTAGGGTTGGCACACCCTTATTGGGATGGACCTCTGCCAAGAGTATCTTAGAAAACAAGAACAAAAGAAACAAAACAAACCAAGGAACTACTACTTGAGGCCAACACTTCCAGTCAACAAATGATGCGTGCACAATGATTGTGTACAAGAAGTGGGTGCTGGGACATAGACCAGGCCCTTTCACCTCCAGCCTGCACACCTCCTATCAGGAATCGCATGCCTTAATCTTCTGAGGAGGGGCCTGGTTGTGCTGAAGTTGAACATTCCCTCTTTTCCCCCAGAATGAGAAGTTAGGCTGACTTCCATGACGCTTATGTTTCTAGAAAATGTCTAGAGTATTTCAGACACTGGAATCTATATATTTCTCGGTCACTTAGGAAGTTCCGAATATCAAATGTGGGCAGAGAGAACCATTGAAAGATTTTAAGCAGAGACATGATACAAAGAGTTGCATTTTCGAAATTTAACAGGCAAAAGAGTAGAAGAGAGGTAGAGGGGGAGAGAGTAGCTTGGAAGAGTTGTAGTTAAACTGCGGGTGGACTGAAGAGGGCTTAGGAAGTGAGAGGTGGCTCTACCTGAAGGGTCTCGGGGATTGTGAAAGAAAAAAGAAACAGCCAGCTGCTCTATGCTGTGTGTTCTTACACATTAGAAAAGCAGCCAGCTACTCTATGCTGTGTGTGTTCTTACACATTAGAGAAGCAGCCAGATACTCCATGCTGTGTGTTCTTACACATTAGAGAAGCAGCCAGCTACTCTATGCTGTGTGTGCTTACACATTAGAGAAGCAGCCAGCTACTCTATGCTGTGTGTGT
>NC_022012.1:8292548-8297220 GCF_000317375.1 Microtus ochrogaster | reverse complement strand
CTACTCTATGCTGTGTGTGTTCTTACACATTAGAGAAGCAGCCAGCTACTCCATGCTGTGTGTGCTTACACATTAGAGAAGCAGCCAGCTACTCTGTGCTGTGTGTGTTCTTACACATTATGTTGTTTTTGCTTCTGCTTTAAGCTACTGACTCGATCGCTTTTATGCAAGTTCCAAAGTTCTGAAAGTTACAATTCTCTGACTGAGAATAACATCCAAAATATCATTATTAACTCAAGGAATCCTCATTTGCAGAGAGGGAACTAGGGTTGTACCATTTGTAACAATTTCTTGATGCAAAAACAGAGGTCTTCAACCAAAAGGAAACACTTTTATCCATTTGAAAGCAATTTCTAAATTTTAGTATAATATTTTTAAACCAAAACCATTGCATTTAAAAACAACATGGAAATAAATAAAAACATTAGAAGTTGCCCAAATTTAGAGGGCAAAGAAGCCTGGACAGGGAGGGTACAGATGGTTTGTAGGGTGCTGAAAAGATTCTACAATGCCACAGTGGAGGACAGAGTTGTTATGGCCCTATCAAAGCCCGCAGAACATACAAAACCAAGAGCAAGCTGTGGCTGTCGCGTGGTGATGCTATGTCAGTCCAGGTTCAGGAGCCACCGTACCTGGTCCAGTTGGTGTAGGGTGCTGATGACGCAGGAGTCCATGCATGCCTGGGTGCACCAGTGGAGGGAACTCTTGGCCACTACGAACCTATACTGTCTCATTCCCCAAAGTCTATTCAGCTTCTAATGATAATGATGACACACAGGGTTTAACCTGTATAAAATATTCTTGAAACTCTACTAAATGGAAGAAAACTGGAAATAAATTCCCACCAATAGATGGTCTGCTTCTCAAGGGCCTGAAGAGTCTGTAAGTTGCTGCCCAGTTACCTAGTCCACGAAGGAGACATATTTGCTTCTGCTAGAAAAAGCTTCCAGAACTTTCACGATTAACTCTTCTGAATGTTACCAGAACTTAGAAACTCAGTCCCTGAAAGTGAAGGGAGATGAAAACATCTGTCTCTGTGCAAAATCTGTTCCTCATGGGTCAAACTGGGTGAAAATAAACAGCCGACCTGGCAGCCAATGAAAGGGCAGAGCAACAAGCTCTGCAGAAAGTGATTCCAGTGAGCAAAGGAGCTGCTCCTACAAAAGGAGCCTTCAACGGTCCCTAGGGAAACTTGTGCCGGTGCTTCAGAACATCAAACATGCCTCTCTTTATGTGTTCTCATTTCTATAAGTTTGTTACTTTAAATATGTTGCGGAGAAAATGGAGCCCTGTATTTGAAGCTTCACGTTGGCTCCCAGGCCCACAGTGTTGAAGTGGAAGAGTCAATAAGTTGTTATCTGCTTGGGGCTAAAAAATGAAAACTATGACTTTCTCTCCTCTTCCAAGAGTTCCCTGGAATGGATGAGAAAGCTCCAAAAGACTTGGCTTCAAGAGAACTTCTAGGCAATGTCTATAGAGCACAGAATACAAAGACAATATGGCCTGAGAACTTTTAGGCATTGCCTACAGGGCATAGAATTCAAAGGCAATCTGATCTGAGAACTTGTGAGCATTGTCTGCAGGAGCAGACACGGGGGAGACCTGGTCTGGACCAGAGGGGCTCAGTGGATTACCTCTAACACGGAAGCTTCATTATCTGAAAGGGCAATATAGTTCACAAGGCTCCAGAATTTTCTTTTATGCAAATCTAGATATTAAACTTTCGTATGACCCCATCAAAAATTTCTTGCTTTCAGTGAAAGTTGAACAACCAGTCTAGATCAGCCTAGATGATGAGGTGCTATGTTGAAGCTGGGGTTCAAATGTCCAACTATCATGTATCAGCAGATGACCAGGAGAGCCAGTCTGGAGATTTTATTTTAAAGAAACCTTCCCAATCACTTTAACTTTTTCACCCTAAGGTAGTTGATGCTGTGAACTTGTGCTGTTCTTGGGGCTGTGTGGAGAGCAGGCAGCAGCTGTGGGTGGAGCAGCTCTCTGAGAGCATGCCATCCTTCACAAGACTTCTTCATATGTAAAGCACACACATTTTTGCTTTTCAGTGGGAGTGAGCATACAGAATTGACTTGGTTTTCCTCCAAAACTAAAATACTAAATCCGTAGATGATCACAATGCTGGATCTGTTGATAACTCCCGAGCCTAAATAGAGCAAACATCCATCCCTCAACGGTCCTGTGATGAGAGCCACCCTGCCCTTTGCGGCTACTACACAGGATACTGTTCTGCACACTCCTGCTCACTCACGTTGCTGTAATAAGTCACAGAAGCTTGGCATCACGCCCAACAAAACACAAACTCCCCTGAAGTCCTGAGCTTTCCCATGGCAACATCACAGTCACCAGCACAGCAAACAATTGCTCTGCTCCCCCTTCCCAGCAGCAAAGGATATCGCTGAAGCCAGCCTGCAGAACAGTGCTAATTACCATATATGAGAGGAGATAGTGCAACGATCCCCTTGCTCTCAGCGCTGAACTTACAGTAAGATCAAAGCAGGAGATGCTTGGAGAGTTTTCCTTATACTTTCACTTTGAAAGAAGAGTGAAGGCTGTATATAAAGTATATTCCTCGAGGATTAATGAGCCTTGCTGCCCTGATTACCAAGTGGCCCTGGCTCAACCACAACCTTCATACAAAACTCCCATTCACATCCAGCCAGGGGCTCTGCCACCTTAAAGCTGCAGCTCCCACACATGCCTGAGTCTGCAAAGTCAGAACTGCTTTCAGCCAGCTGTGTTCTCCAGCGAGAATGTCAGGTCTGCCTGGGGTAAGATGCCTCAGCAGTGGCCTAGGTGGCAGCCTTCAAAGTGAGGTTTTTCCCTTTAGACCCCTTTTAAGATTGGAATGCCATCCTTGAGGTGATAATTCTTTTTTGTATAAAGTGCCCGGACTCCCCACATCCCCCACAATGATAATCTCTCACAGAGCAATCTGATTTCTGCCTGTTCCTGGACCATGATACCAAGCCCAAACGAACAGACGGACTGTGACTCATGGGTAGGTATGGGTGGGGATTTTCCGCATTCCTCGTGATTTTAAGTGTTGAGCATTTCTCTTTGGAACTGCAGCAAAATTCGACACACCGTCAAGAAAGATGTGGGTTTCTTTGCAATCCTAGATTCAGAATTTATCCAGAACTGTAGAAAGATGTAGGATCACCCAACATACGAACTGGACTCCACTTTGAGGATGTGTCATTTGAGAACTGTTGAATTCTAGAAAGTTGCTGGATATAATAAAGAACATAGAATACTAATAAAAAGTATGGAAGTAATTATTCCAAGATATTGCAGTGATATTTTAAACCAGGAGGGGACAAGAATCCAGTGGGTGGCTAAACAATGGAAGAATTCTGAAATGTAATTAAAGCCTTTTAAACATGCATTCAAACAACTTGTTTGCCATTCAAGACTTTGTGTCTAAATACTGACCATCAAGATGTGTTCTAGTGACAATTTAAAGGAATGTGTACCATATCATCGCAAGGATCCAGGGACTGGGACTTAACTTGGGGTTTCCAATGAATGGAGAAAAGACAAATATAGAGATACAGAGAAATGCGGAAACACATAGATGCACAGAGACACAGAAATAGCTAGGGTTGGGTGGACATTTTGATAGAGAAACCACAACTCTTATCCTCCACCCCACAAAAAGAAAATCTCAGTGTGTTTATTTTATACAGTCAAACAAGAAGCTGAAGTTATTACATGCAGATAAAGAAGGAGACAGGGTTATTACATATAGCTGCAAAAGGAGACGGGGTTAGCTAATCTCAGTAGCGGTCCTATAGGGGAGCAGTCTTCAGGCCAGAGGCTTCTTGGGGAAGAAAGCTGTGGTGGACAGTTTCTACGCACACCATCAACATCTGCACAAGGACCAGGGAAGGTTTTGACATTCCTCGGAGCCTCAGCTGGGGAAGGCTTTGGTTTTCCCGGGGTCTAAGGCTAGCCTCCTTGACGTGGCATGAACTTGTGCACAGCACACATTCGCCTAGGCTTCCTTGGCTCCTTATTGTCATGGCATTATTCTGTGTTCTGATAGCAAATTTTCAGTTTTGCACCAGACTGTACTGTAGCCTCTATTTCCAATCCCTAAACAATCATTATAATTATGATTTATATAATTATGATAAATAATCATTATACTTCTGCCATGACTTTAACAATAAGAAACTTGCTTCGGACATAAAGTATTAAAGTAAAAATGAACAATGATATGTGTTATACAAGCTTAATTGTCTCAGAAGACACTTTCCAAAAGCCTTTCTATGAGTAAGACTTTCTCCTTTGACTCAGCGAAAACCTAAAGAAAGTGATCTCTTAATATTGTGTTATTCTGGCTTATTTTATTTTTTTAATTAATTTATTTATTAAGGATTTCTGCCTCCTCCCCGCCAGCGCCTCCCATTTCCCTCCCCCTCCCCCATCAAGTCCCTCTCCCTCATCAGCTTGAAGAGTAATCAGGGTTCCCTGACCTGTGGGAAGTCCAAGGACCGCCCACCTCCATCCAGGTTTAGTAAGTTGATATTCTGGCTTATTTTAAAAGTATGTTTGCACCGGGTGGTGGTGGCGCATGCCTTTAATCCCAGCACTCGGGAGGCAGAGGCAGGCGGATCTCTGTGAGTTCGAGGCCAGCCTGGTCTACAAGAGC
>NC_022012.1:8273972-8292038 GCF_000317375.1 Microtus ochrogaster | reverse complement strand
CCTGGTCTACAGAGCGAGTTCCAGGACAGGCTCCAAAGCCACAGAGAAACCCTGTCTCGAAAAACCAAAAAAAAAAAAAAAAAAAAAAAAGAGTCACCATGGTGATCATGGTGTGACTTCATAGCAATAGAAACCCTAAGACATCCACTTCCTTAACAGAATCTAAAATCATATAACCAATGTGCTGGCTTCCACACAGTAGATATTGAGCAAATCCTTGGTGGATGAATGATTCTCCCTTGTGCGTGATTCAGAGAAGCACATATATGCCATAGGCTTCTGCCCTTACAGTTTTGTCCAAATGTAAAGATGGTAGCACAGTGGCAGAAGAGATGGCTCAGAAGTTAGCAGTGCCCGCTGCTCTTACAGAAGACCAAAGTTTGGTTCCCAGCACCCCGGCCAGGCTGCTAACAACCATCTATAGCTCCAGCTCCAGGCAATCCAGTGCCCTCTCCTGCCTTCCACAGGTACCTGTACTCATGGCGGCATTCCTCGAGATATAGACATACATATAGTTTAAAAATTAAAGCATAATCTTTAAAATATGCTGCAAACCGGGCGGTGGTGGCGCACGCCTTTAATCCCAGCACTTGGGAGGCAGAGGCAGGTGGATATCTGTGAGTTCGAAACCAGCCTGGTCTACAAGAGCTAGTTCCAGGACAGGCTCCAAAACCACAGAGAAACCCTGTCTCAAAAAAAAAATAAATAAAATAAAATATGCTGCAACATAAACAAATAAGAACATTCAATGAATAAAGTCAAATAAAAAATATTGGCTAAATTCAGCAAAAACGATTAAAAAGTGAAAAAGGAAAAGAACCAAGTGTCCTTAGTGATGTTTTCAAGCAAACTCTTGAAAGCGCTGGGTAAATAGTTTTGGGGTTTTAGAGCAAGTGAGTCCCACTGAGATGAGTGTTTCAAGTGTGTCTGATGCAATAATGAGATTTGGAAGGCCTCTGGGTTTTAGTACTTGAAAATGCATTCACACTCAGGTCAGTTCTCCAAAACTTCCCCAGTTCAACTCCATAGATGTTTTCCTAGAAAGGCTCCCGTAGCCACGTGCTTTTAGTTTACCTATTATTCTGCTCACTGTACTCTTTACTCAGTCTTGCCTGTAAGCATTGGCAGGAACAGCGGCATCTAGCCCAGTTTTGTGACCTTGGGGTCTATCACGAGAGAGGACGATGGTGTGATGGTGACGAAGGCTGACATTACTAGGCTCCATCTCCACCTTCTCACAGACCCTTCCCATCAATGCTGCAGTCAGGCAGCTCTTAGTTCACCGTCATTCGCTGGAAAGAGAATTCGAACCTTAGGATGATTCCCCCAGCTATTCAGTTAATAGTGCAGCTTGGATTCTTAAAGATTGATCTAGTTTTATTTTGGTGCACATAAGTATTCTGCATGAATGTATGGATGTGCATCACAGGTATGCATGGTACCCAACGAGGCCAAAGAGGGCACTGGATTCCGGAAACTGAAGGTAAAAATAGTTGCAAGCCACCATGTGGGTACTGGGAAGTGAACAAATCTTCCTAGGCCTGTTGCTCTGGACTGCAATTCTCATGCTCTCAACTACTATGATACTCCATCTTCCAAATGGATAACGTGCCAGACTCTTTAAGTTTCCAAAATGTATAAAGAGGACGGATATGGAGAATACTTACTGTCATATTTAGAGCCCAGAAGTCACAACAGTGGCCCATTTTATGCTCTATTATGGCTGAAAGGAAATTCTACTCTGAAAAATAGCACAACTCATATTGTCTCAAAAAATAAAGTTATACTAAGTAATCAAAATATAAAAGTCAGCTGCTTAGAAGCTATAAAAACATAAATATAACCCTTGAGATTAATTTTGCACAAGAAAGTACCATGGTGACCCCATTTCCTTAACTTTATTACCTTGGGCATGATTAGCACATGTCAAATCTCACCCAATGTGACCTGAAACTGCCAGAACACATGGACTCCCCAAACCATCATTCGAGCAGTCACAGTACCGTATATGAGTTAGAGATGTTTGGTACTGAAGAAAAGAGACAATGTAATCCTATTCACCAAGCACGTATTCTTGGATAGCTTTCCTAATAAGCAAGTTATTAAAGCAAGAAGTATGTAAGGCTTTCTGTCCTTGTTCTTAGATTGGCAATATAACTGTCCCTGTGACTTGTAACATACTACCTCATATGCTATAGAAAGTGCTGGGGATGGTTAGATATGGAGGTTCACGATGGTAAACCTAGCCTTTGGAAGATTGAGACAAAAGGGCTATGAGTTCAGGGCTTTTCTAGGCTGCATAGAGAGACAGTCTCAGAAGAAAACAAGGAAACCCATTAATTTGACCCTTGCTCTGCCCAAGTCTATTGGAACCTAATGGTGGCACCTCTCTGAGCCTGTTTCTTTTTGTGTAAAGAAGCTATCTCTAGCATGTGATTTCCCCATGGTTGTTAGAATGATCAAATGAACAACTGTAAGCTATAATTTGTTATGCAAATCCATGAGACTTACAAACTGTAAGCTTATAATATCATTCATGTAAATAGAGAGGCATACACTAACTATACAATAGCATAGTAGCAATAAACAAGCCGAGAAACATGAGCCAGTCCAATAGTTAACATTTAAAGAATTCTGTAATTTCCAAGCACTAAGTTAAGTATTTTATAGGGGTCACCCCACTGAACTCTCCAGTATTTCTTCACATACCATCCCATTTATATACAAGGACACTACAGCTCAAAGACATTGCACAATTTTGCCCAAGATTTCACAGTAAAAAGCAGGTGAACATTCAAATCCTGGACCTGGTGGCTTTTCATTATTCCACTATGTCTCATGGTTTAAAAAATCATAGAAGTCTACACACAACCTGCCCCAGAGTCCCAAGAACAAAGAGAGAAGCTGAAATATAGGAAAAAACAAATATATATATATATATATATATATATATATATATATCACTCTAATTCTTTTGTATGAGCCACGAGGTACAGTGATCATCTAAGGTACTAATGTAAAGCTTCCCATACAAGCTAATTGTGCCTCACAGATTACCTCCAACCTTGAACATCAATCATTCCCAAACTCTCAAGGCACAGCCTGGAACATCTCCCTGATGGTGCAGCATCAGGGGAAGCAAGGGCCAGAGAACACTGCTAGACACCTCAGTACCTAGCTGGGATTCTCACAGCTATGCTCAACTCTAACGTCTGTTGGGTTTTCCAAAGTCCACACAGAAGAACTTCACAATTCTGCACATAGAATATTGCTAAGGGAAAGATGTCTCAATGTATACGGAGCTTACTTACAATCCTTGAAACCCAACTTGGATTTGGGTTTAACATCAGGTAAAGTGCTTAGGGGAACTTTCTTGTTTAATCACTCGAAGAGAATCCAAAAGAAATTTGCGTGTAAGAATGAACTCTAAGCCAGCATGAGGAACCTGAAACACCACCAGATTCATCTTCCCAACAGATCCGTGTTGCAGTGTTGAGCCCACAGCACTCACTCTAGAATGTGCTCTATACCAGGTATGTTTTCACAGTCTGTCCCTTTCCAGACTAAGAGGATAATCTGAACAATAGCTGCAAAGCTCTATGCTAAAATGACCATCACTAGAGGAGACCACTAAAGGGGAAGCAGAATGTAATCTTCAGATCATCTGCTACTTTTAAAAATTAGGATAGAACAGGCAAAATATAAAATTTACCATTTAAGTATTTTTAAATGTACAAATCTGTGGTATTAGGGACATCCACTGGTTATACAATTATCACCATGAATCTCTGATCATATCGTCTGTTTTTTATCTGTTGCAAAAATTAAAACTAAAGAGTTTTCTCATCAGAAACTAATTCCAGCTCTCTAGGTATTGTACTGTGACCCAGAAATTAATACCATGGCTGTATTGGAATATGAAGTAGATTGTGAACTTGTAAAATATTATAACAGCTACATGCAATACTCCATCCTTTAAGAAAACTCCTGAAATTTGTACTTTCCCGTGTAGGTACCAGTCAAGAGAACAGTAATTTGTCATTAAGAAACTGAGAGCTTAGATACGGTAGCACTATGCTAGATATTTCTGTACACATCAACTCAGTCTTGTGCCCATCGGGTCATCATTGTGTCTGTTTGGGTGTTGAATGGGCCTAGAGTAGAGATGTTCTGCACAGTCTTGATCCCTGACAACCAAGTTACAGAACTGGGGTCATAACCCAAATTGTCAAATTCCAAAGGGCCCCAACATCAGCACCCACCCGAGAAACTGCTAGAAATGAGAATCCCAGCTCCTCTCCCTGAGTCTAGCATAGAGGGGGACAGTAATTGGTATTCTAGTGAGGTTCCCCGAAACACAAGCTCCACCAACTACTGCAATACATTTCCCCTTCACGTTCCCTTTCTCACCTAAGTTCTCATTCATTCACATAAAATCTCCATACTTTTGTGTGTATGGATGTGATGCTGGGAGACATGGTTGCATATATGTAGTGTGTGTGGCAGTTGGAATTGGATTCCAGGTGCTCCTTGATTCTGTACCTTATTTCTGAGGCTAGGTCTCGAAGTAAATCTGCAGCTTACCAGTTGGTGACACTGACTGGTTAGGGAGCCCTTGGGGTTCTGCTACCTCTCCAGGGCTGTGATTTGGTGCACATTGCCAATCACAGATATCGGGAATTGAACTCAGATCTTCATGCACACACCGTGAGCTCTTTACCAACTGAGCCATCTTCACAGCCCCTGATATTTCTATTTTCAGTTTTGCTCGTTAAATCCTTGGGGAGAACAGGATGATGATGAAAGTAAGGGAGGCCTGAGGATGCAGCTCAGAGCTGGAAGGCATGCGTAGTGTACATGGGGATGCAGCTCAGAGCTGGAAGGCATGTGTAGTCTACATGGGCATGCAGCTCAGAGCTGGAAGGCATGTGTGGTGTATATAAGGATGCAGCTCAGAGCTGGAAGGCATGCATAGTGTGCATGAGGCCCCAGCTGCGAGTCTCCAGCACTACCATCAGAATATAATATCATTATTTATTTCATTATTAAATCAATGAAGAAAGCAAAGGAAACATCTCAGGCAAACTTAAGTCAGGGGGATCTTCTAAGGCCCCCTAAGGGTAGTCCTGCTGAGAGCTTGCTTAAATCAGAGCTCGGCAACTGCCCTTCATAAATCTGCAGCCTTTGAGGTTCTGCCACTAAGGCCTTTCTGGACAAGACGTCCAACTCTGAGCGGTGGCTTGGCTCCATATCCCCTCTCCTAATAAGAACAAGACAAACTCGTTTCACATTTCCTCATACCACAGATTTTTTTCAGCAGGCCTCACCCACTCCCAGACAATAACAACATCCTTCCTGTGGGTTGGTGACCAGCTCTGTATCTGAGCAGCACAATGGGTATTTTACACAGTGGTGCTGCCAGCTCCTCCTCTTCACTTCACCTCCTGCTAGGATAACCTGGAACACAGGGAAGCAGGACTAGGGGTAGATTATTCCAACTGTCCCCCACCTTCCAATCATCTCCAGAGTTCCTGCCCTGTGTCAAACACCACTCCACTTTCTGCCTAGAAGAGAACTTAGTCCAGTTTTATCCGCAGACTGGAGTACATTCTTGCTGCAGAAACAGCGTTGTCTTCATTGGGCCTATAGACGGATTTGCCACATGAGAGTGGCAGGAAAGACCTTGTTCCGGCTGGGCTTTCCCGCCCCGTGGACCTGACCACCAGCTGGAGGACTAACAAAGCTAGCGGGTGTCATAGCAGCGGTGAGGAAGTGCACTGCTGGCCACAATTTAGTAAATCAATCAAAGCATCAAGGTGTTTCCTGTAAAGGTTGAGGCTACAGTAGGCACTAGGGAGGCCTCTGAGATCCATAGATTGAGGTCCCTAGCTAAAGTTCATCAGTTCTGGAGAGTGTACTAATGAAGAGGGTCTCAGACAGACAGACTTCCTTCCCAAAGGATACGGGCAGATCTGACTTGCGGTGACAGCCATGGTAAGGCGTGTGGACACAGTTGTATTTATTCAAGGGATAAGAGAAAGAGAGTGGAAGCGGATGCTGTGTAGGAGGACATTTGTCTTTGTTAACCCCAAAGGCTGGAAATGATACCTCCAAGAAGACCCTAAGTGATCTGGTATGCTTGCCTATAAACCACATTCCTATTTTACCTAATTAATTTCACACATATTTTCACTCTACCTATCCCTTGGGATTGAATTTCCCATGTGCTTGTTGCATTTATCCTAATGCTGTTGCCTTCAAACTTTAAATTTAATTAGTCTTCATGTCCTGGGATCGGACTTCCACCGAGATCATAGACCCTCTCCTACACTCTTTGATGTTTTGGTCTTGTTGGCCTCAGACATTTGGAGGCACTTGGCTTGTCCTCCTGAGGTGTTCATTCACCCACTCTCCTTGTTCAGCTCCGTGTAGTCTCCTCCCTGACCTCAATAAGGCTCAGCAGAGAAGCAGCAACCTGCTCTGTCTTCATGGATATTTGGCTTGGAGTCCTGTCTGAGCAGGGCTACACAGCTAGTCCTCAGGTTTCGGGCAGGAGGCAGGCTGTGGGAAACTCTGCTCAGACCCGTATAACCCAGCTTCACAGTTCATTTCTCCCCAGTGGTCAGCTGGATCAGCAGGTGGATTTCAGCCATTAAGGTAGCCAGAAGAACCAGGAAGTCCAATGTGAAGGTTTCCCATCACAGTGACACGGTCCTGAAGTCCTGTCACCACTCGGGCCACACACTGCCCTTCAACTTTCCAGAAGAAGAAGAATAAAATGAAGAGATGTAATGTTTCTTGAAATTTAGTTTGGAGAAGTGAGGCGCTGTGAATATCCTATTGAATATTCTAGAAAGACAAATTTATTTCAGAAGGCAGAAATGTTTATTCCTGTTGGCCCTTCTGGAGTAGAGCAAGCCAGGGTATTTGTGTAGTCATTCGTAAGCAATCAATATGTTCCAATCTCTGGGTGTACCACAGACATATAGGTGAAGACCTCAGGGTGGAGTTGATGTGCAGAAAGGGTCACCATTACAATAGGGTGGCAGTGGCAATGGAAGCTGTAGTAAGTGCCATGATTTAAAAAAAAGAAGAGACCAAGTGACAGAAGGGAAAACATACAAAGGGGATAGCTAGGGTCTGGTCTTTCCTTTAAGCTGATATCTAACAATGTGTGGCAGCTAGCCAGGTGGTATGTGTGGTGTGTGTTATGGGTGGGAGAAACAACAGCGTATAGGAATCTATGTAAAGAAAGGTCCTGACACACTTGAAAGTAATGTGACCCACTTGAGGCTAGCAGCCAATAGTAAGTGAGAACAGGGGAGAGTGAGGGAAGCAGAGCCAGGCTCAGAGGTATAGACCTGGAATCCCATCAACCAGGAAGCAGGAGGCAGGGGGCTCACAATTCAAGGCTTGTTTAGGATACAAAGCAAGTTCACGGAAGCCTGAGCTACTGAGTGAGACCCTGTCTCAAGTGAACAAGTATAAAAAAAGGCCTGGGGATGAGGCTCAATGATGCTTGCTTAGTATGTGTGCTTAGCATGGTGGGTACTGGGTTCCAATCCCAGTACCCCATCCCCCATCTTCCTGAAGAAGACAGTGCCATTAGGCCTTACTGCCTTCGTAAGGAGTTAAGTTTGTTGTAAGTGAGACATTAGGAGGCTGTGAGCGTTCTCAGCAGAGATGTGATGAGCAGTTTCATATAAGAAGGCAGCTGGCACTGACACTCTAGGAAGGTATTAGAACGGAGGTGGAGCTGACGGCCATGGCTAGTGGAGCTGGGAGCTGGGAAGGGATCCTCTAAAAGTCAAGATAGTAATCAGACAACCTTCAAGCCACATCTTTCAGACGGAACTGAGACAATGACCCCAAACTTATGGACGGTAATGAGACGCCTGTCGGGGCCAGGCCCTCCACACCTGCTTGAGAGTTAATTGCTCAGTACACTGGCATTCTTATCTGCCCAAGCCCTCTGGTTCTACTTGTCCTTCGGTTTCAGGCCTGCATTCCACGGATATTCCCAGGTGCCCTGTCCCTGCATGCATTCTGAAGAGATGCCTGGGAACGTCGTAAATTGTTCCACTTGGGTCACACACAGAGCTGACTGACGGGGTTTCCACAGAATGGGGCTTGCACCTTGTCTAATCTTACTTTGGGTCCTTGCAAACATGGGGAAACCCCTAGGAACACTGTGGCGTTATGCCATCCAAGAGGTAGTGCTTTCAAACCTAAAGAACCTCCACAAACACCTAGAATGATTAAGTCAAAGTGACTGCCAAACTCCCAAGTCTGAGACTCTCCCAACAAGCTGTGCCTCCAAATTTAAATGAGGAAGGGACCTGCTCCCAGGATCCCATTCCAGAGCTCCTGGTTGCAAATTCCTCAGGTGGGAACCGGAGCATCAAGTGCATTTCTCACCAGTGGCCTCATCAGTAAATTCTGATGAGCCAAAGCCGCGGGAACTAAAGATAGTTTCCTAATGAGACTAATTTGATATTCTGACCTAATTAATTTGGAAAACTGGTAGAGCATAAAATAAAAAGGCAGTTCCCTAGGATGTTGTTTTGAAATACATGGTCATGTGTTTTATATAATCTCACAGTAAGGCAATGTTCCATTCTATACACACATAGGTTTGGATAGGTCAAGAAATAGCTGCCCCTTCCAGGCCCTGTAGTTAACTAGTGTCAGGTTAGGCCAACTCCCAAGCATCTATTTCCTCCTGCTGCCCCTTCTGGTAGTTCTAGAAAGGCTACCATTTAAAACCAATCCAGAGCCCACTGCTGCCTGAAATTCATTACATTTGTTCACACCTTTAGATGGCTCTAGGGATGATGTGTTTCCAGTGTGTTCATTTCCTGCCCATGGAGGCTGGTGAAATGCAGGTCTGTGTGCAGTGCACAGAGCTTCCAACACCAGGGACTTCACTGAAGAGCCTGGCCTGCTGGCTTTCCATGTTCTTTCTGAGGCTGGCAGTTCCCCGAGTCCCGCCATTCTCACAATGGTGTCATATCAGAGAAGAAAATGGCAGAGCTCAGCACAGAGATGAGCACTATTCTGCCTCACGAAAGCAAAGTACTGTCCCATGGAAAACAATGAACTTTCTAGCTCAACTTTCAAAACTGACAAAAGAAAGAGACATCTTTAACTGAGCATGTTTATCTTTATTCTCCAGAGTCCTTCAAGCCTACTCCCACCCCACCCTGGAGCCTGGAGCAACAAATATAGCACACACTCCTTCAGTGAAATGCCAGCAGGTAGATGTTGAAGCACTCATATGTATCTCAATGCTAAGCTGGCAGTGATCAATCAAAAGACATGGGTTTGTGGAGCCCATATTGAATCGTTCTTCCAATTTATTATAAACACAAAAGGCATTAATAGCCCTGGATGATGATAGACCGGGAGAGGCTGCTTTGGAGGTCAGGCTATATATCCCCATTATCATCGGGGCACTTGGGTTAAACTGAGAGGTAAGCTCAGACTGCAGTGGTAGGGATGAGCCTTGGTAATTGAGTCAGTGCATTGATGCCATCAGAACAAGAAAAAAAGTACATAGACTTGAACTGCATCTACACAGCAGATCCTGAGATAAGTGATTTAGGTCACTCGCCGCTTCCAACTCCAAGACAGGTGCTGGTGTTGCTGTCAGTTTAGAAATAGCAACATGGAGGATCAGAGGAGTAGACAGCAGACATACCCAGTGCAGCGCAGAGCAGAGCAAGGCAGTTATCTCTCATGTACCAGCTAGTCCAACCCCTAAACTGCAATTCTCGAGTAATGTGATTGATGTTTCCTAATTCTTAGAAGTTCTTTACTTCCACACTTTGGCCATCAGAGACAGAGAATCTATCATTGAGAGAGTTAACTAACAGAAGAAAGCAGTTACCAGAGAGATTATATTACTACAACCATGTTGTAAAACACAACACAACACAAAACAAAACAACAACAACTAAAACTAACCTTTCCTAGTAGATAAAGTTTGACAACCACTGTTTCCTGTTTAAGAAGGTCAAGTCAAGTCTGAAACAATGGCTGGAGACCCAGTACTTATTCTAGTGACATGGGCCCACCCACCCATAGGCTTGTTACATGAAAAGCAGAATATAAAATAATGGAAGCCTCATGGAGGGAAGATCTTTGTTCAATGCTCTGATGTAACCGAATCGTTTACATTAGAAAGTGCTTAATACAGAGGTGACAAGACATATCTACAAAAGAAAGGGTTGGCCAAACTGTGCACGTCAGGGGCAAATCTGTCCTCAGTAATATAATAGTAGGCAACATGGTAACCTGGGTTCTTGGTCAGTGTTTATTCATTGATGGTTAACCTCCAAGATGGCCCCCAATGGTCCTGTTTCCTGGTACTCACGTTCCTGTAAAAGATACAGCATATGCAGAAGAGGTCTGCCACTTCTGGAGAAAGTGGGTGAGCACAGTGGCTTCCCTCTGGGGTAACCCTTCTTGTATCAGCACTCTGAGGAGATATTGGGATACTGGAACTTAAGGACTCAGCAGCCTATAGTGAGATCAGTGCAGGAAGGGAGACCAGCATTCCCTGAGAAACCGAGGTCCCCTGCCAATGGCTGTGCGAGTGAACTTGGAATCAAATTTTCCATCCTCAGTCAGGCTTTGACTGGAACCCTACCCAATGGCTGGACTAGAACCCTGTGATCTGGCCTGGGCTTATTCTGCCCAGCAAAGCAGCTCCCCAATTCCTGAGCCTTAGAAATTGCTCAGGGCAATAAATGCATGCTATGTGGCAATCGTTCATAAATCCTGTTAGAATGTCAAGTGGAATCTGACTTTTGAACAACAACAAATCTTGTCATGGAATTTTAAGAGCTCAACTTTATAAGGTCTTCCTCCTAAAAGTGTTTAAAATAACAGACGTGCTGGGCGATGGTGGCGCACGCCTTTAATCCCAGCACTCGGGAGGCAGAGGCAGGCGGATCTCTGTGAGTTCAAGACCAGCCTGGTCTACAGAGCTAGTTCCAGGACAGGCTCCAAAACCACAGAAAAACCCTGTCTCGAAAAACAAAAAAAAACAAAAACAAAAACAAAAACAAACAAACAAACAAAAAAAAACAAAAAAAACCCCAACAGATGTGTTTTTACCACCTGCCACGAAATCTACTTCTTTACTACCCTTGAACATCCATGCACATGTGTGGCTACAGGAGGCCAGAGGTGTAACAACATACACATGCATGGAGTGGTGCCCCATCACCCATTCAGGAAAAAAATCTTCCTGATCACAGTTAATTCTGACTCTACTTTAAGTGTTTAGAACTTGAGTTTTATAATCAAGGAAACACCATACGCCCCCCAATAACTGGATAATGTTTGTATTGGTATAATTGGCATGCTGCCCGTGAGCGGATCAGATTCTATACACAGAAGTCTAGCTATCAGAAGGGACCACATGAGTAGGTCAAATTTGGTAAAATAGCAAATTTGATACTGAAAAAGGCAAAGGATGAGAAGGAATGATAATGATGATGATGATGATGATGACGACGACGATGATGATGAAAACAGCCTAGAACAGCAGCAGCAACAACAAGAAGCAGTCACCATACAAGGAGCAATGCTTAGTGAGAAATGCTAGCTGTTCCTGAAGAAGTTGCAGCTTCCTCCTCAAGACTGGCAAGGAGATGAGAGATTTGTATATTAGTTAAGACTGCATGGATACATGTTTTATGGGTTAGGTTTGTATCTATGAAATGCTCTGTGTCCTCTTTTTATTTTTGTTTAATTGCCTACTGATTCCGATTTTTGATGTTCATGTATTCCTGGGCTTGTGGGGCCACCCACTAGAGCATGGCCAACCTACTAAAAGCCACCCCTAAAGGAAACTGACTCCAGTCTCTAGAAATCATCAGCTCTCTGTAGCTCCTCAGTTGGGAGTGAGGCTCACGGTCCCTTTCCACTTGGTGCTAGAATGCTGACTGGCTTAACTGTATTTGGGAGGAGTTAGGTAGAGGATTTGGGGATAAATATGATCAAAATCATTGTATTAAATTTTCAAAGAATTAATTAAAATATTTTTAAAAGTAAGCCAGATGGTGGTGGCACACACCTTTAGTCTCAGCACTCAGGAGGCAGAGACAGGTAGATCTCTGTGAGTTTGAGGAAACCCAGGACTGTTACACAGAGAAACCCTGCCTCAAAAATAAATAAACAAACGTATACATGTGAATATGAAGTATATATGAATATATTATGTATATATATATATGAAATACTTATACCTTGACAAAGGGGGAAATAGAAAGAGGGGGAATGAGTGCCTTGCTTATATAATGACCCATAGCATAGCTAATGATTACAGCCAACAGTGTGATAGCATATTGGAAGGTTGAGAGAAAGGAGTTTTTTATGCACTGCCTCAGCTCCACATTAACTTTGTTCAGCATCTCCAAGAGTATAACTTTAGGCCATTCCTAGCACACTGTTGTTTCCAGGGAAGACTCACATAGAACACCCCATCTCTCCTAGAAGCAGATAACACTTAGGGCAGAATGGACCATTCTTATCTGAGGGTTTGTTGTATTTCTCTCTTTCTTTAAACACCTTCTATGATGGTCTTTGACTCATTAATATTTTAATTCCACTGTTGTTTCCAGGGAAGACTCACATAGAACACCCCATCTCTCCTAGAAGCAGATAACACTTAGGGCAGAATGGACCATTCTTATCTGAGGGTTTGTTGTATTTCTCTCTTTCTTTAAACACCTTCTATGATGGTCTTTGACTCATTAATATTTTAATTCGAGGACGGAGGGGTGGGGCTAGAGAGAGGGAGAGAGAGCGCAATTGCACACATTCCTGCAAGAGTGGTGTGTGCGGAGGGCAGAAACTTCCAAGGACTCGTCCAGTCTCTGTCTCCCATCTCCCCACAGGGACACTGGGATTACAGATGTGAACCACTGCATTTGCCTTTACCTGGGTTCTAGGAATCCCAAATCTGAGTTCTCCTGATTGCATGAAAAGTACTTTATGCTTTGTGTCTTCTCTCAGGTCCCACACATCTGGATTTCCTCTGCCTGGAAAATTGACTGTATAGCCCGTGTAGTGAAGAAATGCCTGCTACATCTTATCTTAGAAAGCATTTTAAAGGGGGGATTTGAAAGCAGAGCAGGAAGCATGACAGAAAGATCACACATTACATGACAAAGACTGCAAATAAAGCAGACGTGTTCAGAGCACAGGCATCCGGGAGAGAGAATGTGTGAGACACATGTGCTGGCCTGTGCTCGTGCTCCTCTGCCTGTGATGTAAGGAGAAAGACATCGCTGTGCTCGTGCTCCTCTGCCTGTGATGTAAGGAGAAAGACATTGCTGTGCTCGTGCTCCTCTGCCTGTGATGTAAGGAGAAAGACACTGCTTTACTGAAGGAGCACAACCATCACTGAATCCAGAAGCCTTCTAAAGGGACTCAAGCTGAAGAAATTCACTTGTCACTCAGTGAGCGCTTCCAGGCCAGCCTGCCTTCTCAGTGAGTGACTGCCCATGGGGCAGGTTCGTTTCATAACCCTAGCAAACACCCCCCCCCCCCCAGCATCTTCTATATGTGACATCTTCAGAGGGTAGGCGTTCTCCTCTCATGCTCCAGCTTTGGAGAAATGCTAGCCCTGAGGGAAGCCCTTTTCCTCCTAGGATAAGTAAAAGAATTTGCCCAACATTACTCCCAGAATCTTACTTAAATCACAAGAGAAAAAAGCCAGAGACTCATCTTTCAACATTTAAATTCCCGAATCTCCTGCTCTGAGCTGTAAGTCACAATCTCCTCCAAAGATTAAGATATGTACCCTACATCCCTTAAAGGGATCAAAGGAATAGATAGATGTACAGCGTTCTCTTCTTCACCAAATCCCTAACTGTTACGGTGTGAGGTCCTCGGAGATGAATGCCCGTGAGCTATGTGTAAGTGAATGCTGAGAATTTGGGGTGGTGATTAAGTTCTCCTAATGGGACGAGAAAAGTAAATACATCTATAGAGTGTTTTTCTTATGAATACACATGGTTTTAAGAGCATAAACAGTTTACACAGTGAACCGGATTGGCTTCTTGAGCAGTCCCGATCATTTAAACATGTGTTGCAAACACCACCCCTACCCCATGAGTGTTTGATTGGCATTTGTCAGAGTAAAGCAATCCAGAGGCTCCATTTTCCCCTCAGATTACCAATATGACTAGACCATCAAATGAAGCAACTGAATGCCAATTGCTTTTTTCTTTTTTTTCTTCCTTCCCTTTTCTTTCTTTGCTTCTTTCTTTCTTATTTCCTTTCTTTCTTCCTTTCTCTCGGTCATACTGTTTTGAGTTAGACAAATGGAAATAACAATCCTGGAGGCTGAACTTTTATTTCTTAATTTTTTTTTCATCATGACAACTTTTCAACAGCTAAACCGCTTCAGTAAATATGAGCAAAGAGACAGAGAGCCCAGTCACAGCACGTGTTTACAACTAAGTTAGAGACTCTTAAAAATAGGGTGTTTGATGGTCCACTGCCAAGATAGGAACTCCCGGAGCCTGGGGGGTACAGTTAATAAGAACAGTCCTGTGCTGAGGGCCCAGGGAAAAGCTGCAAGCCAGCCTTTGCACGTCCCTGCAAAGAAAGGGAAAGACACCATTGAAATGCAGGGGTCGAAGTGAGAGGGCAGGAAGCCTGCAAATGGGAGAGGTCACTTAGAAACCAAGCAACAGAAAGAGCTGCCTGGGGCTCTAACTGCAGAAGAGAATGAAAACAACAGAGCAGACCCAGGAACTGTTAGTTTTTGGGAAACAAGGGAAAGGTGCCCAAATAGATACCACAACAAAGAAGGCCCACGGTTAGGGATCCAGGCACAAAACAAAGTACGTTTGTTTTTTTCGAAGATTTCTGAAACTCGAATGAGTAGAACACTGGCAAGGAACCAACTCCACAGCTCTGCCTGAGTTTGCTGCTCCGTGCAGGGAGTAATCACACTACCCGAGGATTCCGAGGATTCTTCGTTTTCCTACCCCACGCCTCGACTTCCGGTTCTTTGGCCCTTGGAGTGCTTTGGGAATCTGACAAAACTATGGAACATATTCACATTGAACATGCTTGTAAGCACGGTGCAGAGCTGTGCATTCCATACAGAAGAACTTGAAAACTCAAGAAACTAAATCTTACATATTAGCACAAAGAGTGCCTGATTTAAAAAAAATGAAAGCACCCCCAGTAGTTGGGGGGGCAGGGAAGGGGTGGTAAGATGAGAGAGGGGAGAAGAGACAACATGAAGATGACTGCCTTCTTTTCCTCTCCATTTCCTAAACGTAGGACAGGACTTAGACATAACAACAGACTTACTGAGAAGTTACATGGAAGCTTATAGCTAGATATGATTTCCCCAAAGAAAGCTCCAAAGATGACTCTTAACTTTGGGGCCTCACGTTCACCATTTCCACACTTCTGGCAGCTCCTTCTATCCAAAGAATAATTCCTTCAGAATATACACAACATGGATCTTGTCCAGGATTTTCATAGGTGAGGGTCTTAGGGAAAGCGATCTCATTGCAAGAAAGGAGGGGAGAAGCAGTGTCCACACCACACATGCAGATCAGAGGGTATGCTGTCTTCAAGGACCGCAAGGTGAAGGCAGTTCATTTCTTTAAACATAAACTTGTTTCCTAAATGGATTGGAGGCCCTCTCACAGCAGCCAGGCCGACTCAGGCCTCCACAGGATGTACATTGCTCCCAGGCCTAAAGAACCTGTGCTAGGGCCCAGCAATGCCAAAAGCCAATGTTGACAATGACTCAGCATCATCCTCCTTCCCACAGAGCACAAGTTTTCTTCAGAAGCTGCCACAGACCAGCCTTCCAGGTGGCTGCAGAAACCTGTCCCAGACTGCAAGATGAAGCATTTTTGTTGTTCATGGACTCCACATATTCCTGCACTTTCTGAGCCTTAGAAAACAGAAGATTGGCAACTCCCACAGTGAGCCATGGCTTTAGGTGTGCCCAATGACACCCGTGTGGATGTCTTCCACATACTGCAAGAAGCACTGCTTACAGGCCGGTTAGTGGTTAGCTAGCAATGGCTCAGTTTCTTACTGTACCACTCTACAACTGCCCCTCAATTTCCCTATCTATCCAGTGGGAATAATGTCATAGTTTAGCTACAGGAACATAAATTAAAACTTCAAAAACATCTAGAATAGTCCCTGACAAGGTAAATAACTTAATTGTGACTCTTTAAAGAACAGTCTGCTGCACCAGAAGGCCATGATAAAGAACAATGTTTCCTATTCTATGCGCAGAACATAGTAGAAGGAGTTGTGGTCATAAAATTTCATGCTTGTAAAAGTCAGGCATAGTGGCCCACGCTTTTGATACCAGCCTTGGGAGACAGAAGCAGTTGGATCTCTGTGAGTTTGAGTACAGTCTGGTCTACATAGTGAGTTCCAGGACAACCAGAGCTACATAGTTAGATCCTGTCTGAAAACAAACAAAAAGCCCCAAAACCAAATAAACAAATTCATGCTTTTGAGACTGATGAGATGGTTTAATCTGACACAAAGGCCTGAGTTCATTTCCAGAATCCATGTACAAAAAGCCAGGATGGAGGATATGTGCTTGGAATTCCATTTCTGCAGAGGTAGAGACAGATAGACCTAGTGCTTGTTGGCCAGCTAGCCTAGCATACTTGGTGAGTTCCAGGACACTGAAAGACCCTGTTCCAAAACAGTAAACAGACAAACAAAAACAAAAACAAAAGGTATATGACACCTGAGGAACCACACCTGGCGCATCCTCCAGCCTCAACACATATGCACACACTTAATGCATGCATTTGCACACACGCAAAAGTCTGTGTTTGTATATTTGTCAGTAAAGTTCAACATTTACTGGTGCATGGATGCATGCTAGATGTCTGACACCACAGTGGAACCTGAATTAGAGATAAATAAAGCATATCTTTACCTCCATCAAAATTCTCATTGATTATGAGCACCACGCCCATTTTGTTTTGGCAGAAGTTAAAAAAAAAAGCCATCAAATTAAAGACATCTATTCTCCATTTGGATTTGAAATGCTTACAAACGCCATGTATGAGCCAAGAGCTATTGATCTTTCCTATAAGTTTCATCCAAGATATTTATTCAAAAAAGAGCAACAGGAAGGTGGGAAACTGAAAGACCAGTTCTAGTTCCCATCAAGAGTCTCCTTTAATTCCCTTCTTCAAAAATGACTGTGCACCTTATCCATAGCCTGCCAGTGGGCCCTGTGGGGTCATAAGAAACACAGCAGCTAAGTGTTTGGTCTCAAAAATTAAACCATATTCTCACCTTGCCCTGTTTTCTTGCAAATTAATGATTGAAATAAGAAGTCAAAAGCCACCCCCCCCCCTTTCAGCCTTCCTTGTTGAAGATGTGGTGTGACTTGGAGTTCAACATCCTCATTCCATTCATGATTGCCATTCTTTCTAGAAGAATCACTGGCTTGGAGTTTTGTGTGGGTGAACTTGTGAGAGCTGGAGACCTTCAATGTCTCAATCTAGCTACGGATGCAATTAAGGATTTCATGACTCAACGGCTCAAGGTTGCTGCTAGTGTGCCCTGCACAGGACTGCGGACTTGCAGGCACTTGCCAAACAAGTCTAAGCCCTTCCCACTTGTCTGTAAAGTGAACTCCACAAATGATTTGTGGACCGGCAGTCAAGACACAGCACAGGTGACATTTGAACAACTGTATTCTTTCTTAACTTCTCCAAGCCTGCTTCTCATTTGTAATGTACTATAGCTATAGGGACAGCTCACTGATAGCACAGGTCTCTGGGAGGAGAAGGTGCATGTTAACTACTACGATGATCACAGCCGCAGCCTCTACAGACTTCTGACAGTTGCCTGTGCCTCTGTCCCTGTGGCCCTGGCACTAACTTCCCAACTATTATTTATCCAATTGCATTTCTTTTCTTTCTCTTCTGTTCTTTTCTTTCTTTTGACCCTTCCTTCCTTCCTTCCTTCCTTCCTTCCTTCCTTCCTTCCTTCCTTCCTTCCTTCCTTCCTCCCTTCCTCCCTCCCTCCCTCCCT
>NC_022012.1:8253519-8273872 GCF_000317375.1 Microtus ochrogaster | reverse complement strand
CCTTCCTTCCTTCCTTCCTTCCTTCCTCCCTTCCTCCCTCCCTCCCTCCCTTCCTTCCTTTCTTCTTCCCTTCCTCCTTCCCTCCCTCTGTTTCTTCCTTGCTCCTGCCCTTCCTTCCTTTTCCTTTTCAATGCTGAAGATGAAACCCAGTTCCTTAACATTGGACAGAGACTCTGTTAGTGAGCAACGTCCTGCCCAATATTTCCACATCTAAGGCGGAATGGTATTCTTTAGCACAGCATTTCCTCCTCAGTCCTTGACCCCAGTGACTTGGGATTAAAAGCGCAATAGCACTAAGGTACCAAGGCATCAAGACCAGCATTTGACTCACACAGGTGAAAGCAGCACTCAGGCTGGGCCAGGATGCCTGATGGATGGACACACGGCCAGAGCTGAGCTGCTGTGCAAAAGGAGACCTTGGAACTCTAGGATAGGTGTTTTCTTGTGGCTCTACTTTCCAGAGTGTTTCCAAGATTTGCTTTCCTTTAATTGACCCATATCTGTCTTCAAACAGCTACTTCAGCTAAGGAAGAAAATTCTGTGCACTCTAACATTATGTTTGCCATGTCCCTTGGTTGGATTACTTCAATTCTTTCTCTTATAAAGTAAGTTGTGTCCAATGAGATGTTTGGTCTGAGGTCCCAACATGTAATAAGTATTAAACACCTACACATTTACCCTTTTACTTACACCAACACTATCCTCTCATAAGAGACAAGAGTAGAGTTTGAACCTGAAAAAATTTTAAGACATTATCTACCCTCTGAATCTTTCAATCAGATCTTTCTCTCTCTCCTCTCTCTCTCTCTCTCTCTCTCTCTCTCTCTCTCTCTCTCTCTCTCTCTCTCTTTCTATCTCTCGTGTGTGTGTGTCAGGTACATCTATGTTAAATGCATAATTAAATACGTGGGACCTTGTATAACCTCTGCTCCTCCTCTTCCTCTCCCATTTCTGAGAGCCACATATGATAACTATAGGCTAAAACCCAGCAATCCGGTTACTGATTCAACAGATATTTACTGCATAGTTTCAGGACTTTAAGGGCCTGGGATGCTTACTGCAAACAAGACTGCCATGGCCCCTGGTCTCAAGGAGTTTATAGTCCCATTGGGAAAAGAGAAGAGACACAGAAAGAAACTATGGGTTCAGATAGTTTCAGATAATGATAAAATAAATTCCTTGGTAAAAGTTATGAAGAAAATAAAAACTGTAAGAGGATATAGCACACAGGAGTTGAACAGAGATTAGCCATGTGTCTATGTTTTTGAGAGAGTCATTGAGGTCCTCCCAGGAAGTGATACTGGAGGTGACTTCTGTATGACAATAATAATTTAGCCAGGCAGAGTACTAAGGAGCGAGGTTCAACATGGGTGACTTGCCCAAGAGAACCATGATGGTGGAGGTCTGGTCAGCCGAGAGGATGGATTCCTATCACTCTGGCTATTATCACACAGTTCTTTCCTAGTTTCTATAAGTCAGCATACTTTTGTTTCTGCAGCAATTTCTTTCTTTCTTTCTTTCTTTCTTTCTTTCTTTCTTTTTTTTTTTTTTTGGTTTTTTTGAGACAGTGTTTCTCTGTAGCTTTTGGAACCTGTCCTCTCTTGTAGATCAGGCTGGCCTCGAACTCACAGAGATCCACCTGCCTCTGCCTCCTGAGTGCTGGGATTAAAGGCATGAACCACCACCACCCAGCAGCAATTTCTTTTAAATAGTTTTTGACTTGTTTGTTTTCATTTTTTTTCTGAAAATTGCTCACATAGCCAACTCGCGTCCACATACTAAAAACAATCGTTCTGAGCACAGTACGCCTGTGTGTGTATGTGAGTGTGTGTGTGTGTGTGTGTGTGTGCATGTATATCTGTGTGTGTGTGTGTGTGTGTTTGAGACTTCGGATGCATTTTTTCAGCAAAGGTATGACAGAATCTGTTGGAGAAAAAATGCAACTTAATATCCATTGCTTTAGGATTCAAGAGAGAAAAGGCCCATTGCACAGCATATAATACCAAAATATGTTCATCTAAAAATCTTAACAAAAGAAATTCCAGGCTATTTAGAAGCAACTGGGGAAAAAGTCGATATCTCCATGACTCCATCTTAACAGACAATGAAGCCCTTCAGTGAGCAGTATGACAACCACAACGCAAGGACGCTTTTCCATTCATGCGAGTTACATCTTGCTTTGTTAAGAAAATACACCCAGCTGACCTAGAGCCTCAGACATAATCTGAAGACCCCAAGATTTGGAGAGTTACAAAGATATTGAAGAGCTGTGTTCTAGCTGCTTCTGGGAGGTGGTGAGATGCGTGTTGAGAATTTCTCTCCATTTAATATTTGGGGGAAATGTTTACTTCGTTGGTGCATTGGAGCCGATCCTGCTTATTCTTCTTTCCATTTCTATTAAATCCCCAAACAGAGCTGAGTTCTCAGGGCTTAGGGCTGCCCTGGGGAAATAGGTGATTATGCTCTGCTTAGGGTTTTAGTGATAAGAAAAAAAAATTGCAGTGAGCTGAATCCCATCCCCCAAGCCAATTTCTCTGTGACTCTTTTCTAGTTCCCCTTTAAAGAGGAAACCTATTTTAAAGATGAAGTGGTGACAGGGATAAAATCCCATCCATCAATCTGCACTTTTCAATTGTTCTGTGTCTATGTGGGAGAGACAAACAGATGGGGGACCGATGTGTGCAGTTGAACACCCGTCAACTCCTGAGAAGGAATTACTTTTTGTTTTATATTCTTTGCTGCATGCTATCATGTCATGGTGGTACTCAATTTGGGAGCATCCCTTGCTCCAAAGAAATGCTACAAGTGTAGTTGGTGGGTGTGGAGTTGGATAATCAGGACTCTAGCTTGTAGCAAATTAAACAAAGCTCTGCTCCCTTTACCCTGTTTCTTATGCTGTCTACCCCTGCCCCCAGGTACTAATAAATGAATACTGCTGCCTTCTGCCCCTTCTGATATGACCATAACGTGTGACAAAAGCTACTTTAGACTCTCTTTACCAATACTTTTTTTAAAAAATCATACCCATCTTTATTAACTCTTTTTTTGTTATTTCTCAATAGTTTTATTTATGGAGATACTAATGTCTAAGAAATAAAAGCCACATATGGGAGCAGTATTAAAAAGTGTATCATAACAAAAAAGACTTCAGTGGTGACCCAAGCCACTCAACAGGTTCTTCTTGTTTTAAAATGATGATGATGATGATGATGATGATGATGATTGAAAGAAGAAAAAGAACAGGAGGAAAGTCAATACCAGTGCAATGAAGGATTAAGTTGCACAACAGCTAGCAAGCTGGTATCCAGGACCTCAGCACTGCTTCCTAGGCTAGACTCTTCCTGTTTCATTTATAAACACAGCCTGTAGGTCTACCATGATATCTCCCTCAACTCATTTGCTTATTCATGTGTTGTGAAGTTAAGAGAGGAACTAAAACGAGACACGCAGCGTAGGGCCATTTCCTACAGAAAAGCAAGTGAGAATTTATAAGAATGCGTTTAAAGGCGGAATCTGTTTCCTCGCTGTATGCCGTCCCAGCTCACAAAGTCTTCTGTGACCTCAAGGATCGAATGCAATTACGCCGGCCATACATACTTGCTATGCGCTCTGAGGCTCCCAAGGGCAGCACTATAGTACAAGGAGTGACATCTTTATGAGGTTAACCCTTTCTGTTTTAAGAGCAGACTCCTGAAGGCAGATGTGACCCCTGGAGCGTAACAAGAATGCTGGCAATCTGCTAGTAAAGAGGAACGAAAGGCTGTCATCCAGAAGTGGGAAAAATGCTCTTCCAAGGACAGTCACCTGGGGAAGGCTGGGGGGAATTTGGACACACATGAGGAAAAAAGCGGGGTGTCAAAGAAGGGAGGTTAATAGAGAAAATGAAAAGCAGGGAAATCAGTGTCTGTTGGTCTGTGCCAGGAGCTTGAAAACTGTGTGTTGCCTCCTCAAGTACTGTCTAGTTTAACCCCACAACCTTTGGAGGGATGGACAATTATCGTAAGTAATGTGTCCTCAGGAACATGACTGAAGCCAGCAGTCATTGCCGTTCATTGCTTCCCAGCACAGATTTCAGCCAACTTTAGCGACATTATAAACCACCTCAAACTTAGTGGCCCAGTACAGCCAAGCAGAATTTCTCATGGTTCTGCATGGTGGTTATGCTGGGTGGTTTTCCAGCAGGTTATGCTGAGATGGAGGTGGGGTTGGTCACATGAGGACAGTGGAGCCATTTGCAGGAGGGGTCCTTTGGTTTCTCTGCTTGTGGATATCCCGCTTCCAGGCAGGTCCAGTTGTGTGGGTCTGGAACCCAAGAGGACTGCCTGGAGGACATCCTCGGGTGTAGCCTGATGCTAGTCTTATCACATATAATTAGTTAAAAAACGTCAGGAGGCCACATAAGATCTAAAGGAGGAAACAACAGCCATTCTTTTCATGAGTTGGAACGTACTATTTGAAAGGGCTATTTGATGGTGAAGAGGTTGAATGACCATTTAAAAACTAAAGAAAGAGTCTAATACCCGTGCTCATCCTACAACACAATCTTAATGTTCATGTGAAAGTCCTCCTATTACCGTTCCCATAGGCTTACAAAGTTATCTTGATAAATGACACTTTGGGTAGCCTCGAACAGATGTGAAAATCCCTGTGCACTTCCCCTAGCTCTAATGTTGTTGTTTGTTTGTTTTGTGTCTTAATGAGCTTTAATTTCTTCATCTATGAAAAGAGAGTTTTGTCTGTTTTCTCTCTGCAGGCTCATACAGGTCTATAAATTGTGGAAGCGTGGCCTATTTTTAGAGCAGCATAAACTAGCTCTCTAGGGGGACAGGCAGGATGGAAATGAGATAAAGCGGGAAGGAGATGGCTTCTGTTTATGACACACTCCCTCCCATGCTGAGAGCACAGGATTTAGAGGATGGGGTAAGGAAACTCCTTCCCATGTGAACATGTAATCCTGAATAATCTGGCTGCCACTCTAGCCATTTTCATTTATTATATGTTAAGCAGCGTACGACAGCCTTATAGCAGGGATTACAGTGCGCGTCTGCTCTGAGGGCCTCTGGATCTAGTTAGACAAAACAACTGCCCTGCACTACACTCACACGCGAACTAAGAAGATGGCGAGTGAAAAGGCTCCCCAGCCAGTGTGCTCCTGCGGGAAATGCTTGGCTGGGGCTCTCTCAGAAAGATATTGTTGCCTGGCCTATGGAAGATCAGGTTCCCAAGGAGAAGACCAATGTTTAATTTAGCACAAAGACAGCTCAGACTTTCTCTCTGGGGGACGGAGCTTGCAAACAGATCCACATGCAGAGAATCTAAGCCAGCAAAGGAAGCACTCTTTGGTACAATGCTGGGGATTTCGACCCAAACTTTACTAAGCTGTCGCTTCTGTTGCTTTGTTGGGAGGGCTGCTGCTCATGTCTGCATTTTGGGCATTCCCCATGCTGCTGTAAGACAACTGCATGCATAACAGCAGCAGCAGCAGCCTTGCTGTCTCGGCGCTACACGGCGCAGTGTGGCAATTAGAAAGCAGAGCATAGCTGGTTTAACACTGAGGTGAACTGTGGCCATAATAAAACAATTGTTCTCTCAGCTGCTCATCCAAAGAACACTTTAATTGTTATATGATCTGGATTCTAGAGAGCCCCAGAAAGGAACAAGTTATACCTAAGTATAACAATCATCACCCCAAAGACCCATGCATATATACTGATCCGGCAAAGCCCTACTCCCTTAATCCTACTTGGGTAACATGACTTTGAGATAATACTCTATGTTTCCTGGTGTCTGTTAGAAGACTGTTGCTTTAACTTCATGTGAGTCTGGATGGGTGTGTGCTTGTGAGGGTGCACACGAATGTGTGCAGGTTACGTGTGTGTGGAGATGAGCCTCTGGTGTAATTCCTCAGAAGCCATCTATCTTGTTTCCCGCTGGAGCTCACCAAGTGAGCTGGAGAGCTGGTCAGCGAATCCTTGGGATTCTCCTGTCTCTACACCCTCAGCATGAGAACTGCAAGTGTGAGCCACCACCCTGGGCTTTTCATGTGAGTGCTGGGCCTTAACCCAGGTCTTCACATTGTGCAGTGAGCACCTAATCAACCGAGCCATCTCCCCAGCCTTGGCTTTTTTTTTTTTAAATTAGCTTTCTGCTCAAACCCATCAGGAGTTCCTGAAAGTAGTGCTGAAGACCAAGGCCTTCAATGCCCTGGGCTCTCCATGGTGGGAGCTATTGGTGTGCTGGGTAAGGTCCACTAATGCAACTTAGTCGTGTTCCTGGCAGAAGAGACCTTTGAAAGCAACAGTGTCAATGGTTCTGTATCCCGTAGGAAGCTGTCAGAATGACTCAGGAAAAAGTCTAAAAATGAGACTAAAAGAAAAGAAAACTCACATGAGTTTGATGTTACATTTTGTAAGACTCATTATCTTTGAGATAGAGAACTGGAATCTCAAATGACAGGAACAAACAGATCAAGAAACACAATTTTGACAGTATTCTTTGAGTTAGAACCTATGTCGAGGGTACCACAAGAGCATGAGAACAAGGTTTGTAGAATCAACTAAGCAGGGCTCACAGGGGCTCTCAGAGACGGAAGGACTAAACACGAAGTCTGCATGGGTCAGAGCTAGGTTCTCCGCAGACACAGTAAGGTTGGTAGCTTGGTTCTCTTGTGGGACTCCTAACAGTGGGAGTGGAGGTGTCTCTTTTGCCTGCACTTGGGACTCTGTTGTCCTGCTGGGTTGACTCGGCCAGCCTTGATATGAGGGCTTTTGTCCAGTCCTATTGTGACTTGTGATGCTGTGTTCAGTTGATAATCCTGGGGGCTTGCTTTTTTTTTTTTTAAAAAAAAAAAAAAGGGAAACAGGAGGACCAGCGGATCTGGGGCAAAGAGGAGGTGCTGGGAAGAGTGGTGGGAGGGGAAACTACAGTTAGGATGTAATATATGAGAGAAAAACAAAAAAATTCAAAGAAGATAGATTAGATAGATAGATAGATAGATAGATAGATAGATTCATAGATAGAGTCATAGATAGATAGATTTATAGATAGATAGATTCATAGATAGATAGATAGATGATAGATTCATAGATAGATTCATAGATTCATAGATAGTCATAGATAGATATATTCATAGATAGATTCATAGATAGATAGATTCATAGATAGATAGATTCATAGATGATAGATAGATAGATAGATAGATAGATAGATAGATACATAGATGATAGATTCATAGATAGATTCATAGATTCATAGATAGAGTCATAGATAGATAGATTCATAGATAGATTCATAGATAGATAGATTCATAGATAGATAGATGATAGATTCATAGATAGATTCATAGATAGATAGATAGATAGATAGATAGATAGATAGATAGATAGATAGATAGATAGATAAGCAAACATGATTCTTGCACAAGTATCATCCACCAAAGAAAAGAGCAGGGACCATTCTTTTCTTTGTTATTTCTCTCCAAGGAAACTCTGTTTTAGCTAAGAACTGCCAATAGATAAAAATTGAGTTAATTGTTGAGGCTAGTCCCTTCAAAGAATTCAACACCTTGGTAGATAATTTAAATAACTCACTTACTAAGCACACATTCCACAGGTAGGGTGAAGGTTCAGAATGCATTCAAGAAGTCCACAGTCATGAAGGTAATCCAGTCAGGTTCCAGACTGGATTTGTTGATAGGATAGGAAGACATATTGTTTCATCTTGTTCTCAACAGCTCAACAAGGATACTCTACCGAGATGTAAATGGGTCCCAGAAGATAGCAAACTAAATCATGGAGGAAAGTTAAATAATGTAGAACCCTGCACTAACTCTTCTCAGTAAACATTGATGAGAAAAGCCACGCCTTGCAATGAATGTCTAATGTACTTCCAGACAGGGAAACTCAGGCTAGGTCGTTCAAGCATGTCATTTCTCACGTAAGTAATAATAACTATAGTTCACTGAGCATCTACACGGTGCTAGGTATTTGGTTCATTTAGTGAAAAACTGTAGGAAATTAGTTCTACCACCATCATTTCTAAGGAAACAGAGGCGGGGGAATTTAAGTGACTTCACCAGGAAGACACAGTTATTACATGGTTGAGTGCTGACTTAAACCTGGTCGTTTATCCCAGATCCCAGGGATAAAAAGTCTTACCCCTTTTAATTGCTCTGCTAACTTACCTCCTTTGGTAATCCAGTTTCAACATTTGATTTCCATCCATGCACCTCTAATAAGCTCTAAGGGGGAAAAGACGGTCCCAAATTGATCATTTATGTAAGCCTAGCAATATGCACACTCAGAATACTGAATCATTGCCTCAAACTCTAAAAACCACCAGGCCCACATTCTGATGTATGATTTCTAAACCTGTGCTCAAACCATGAAGAACCACGAAGTGTGGCATGTGTGAGTACTGAGACTGCCTCATTTTCACAGCTGCTCCTTCAGTGTCTTGACTGGTTGTGCTGGGCTCTGGCCTTCTTGAGTCCTTACAGTATATGTAAACTTTTCTCTTCAAGTCATGATTGTTTCCATTGGCCCCTTACGGACAGGCAGAAATGTCAAAGATGGTAGAAGGACAGAACATTAGCTGTGAGTAGCTCACATAGCACAGCCTTCTGACGTGAAGCAGAGAGAGGGGATGGGGGAGTGTGAGAAGATATGGAGGGGGTTGTTGGTGGTGGTAGTGGTGGCTTTCTTCTGTATTCTGGAGGTCACTAGTTTCTGTTGAACTCTAAGGTACCTAAAGGTCAGTTGCCTATCTGTATTAGAAACAAGCACATTTCAAATATTATCCATAACCAGAGTGTTCTGTAAAGTTTTTCTCATGCTTCTTTTAAAGGACAAGACATTTCCAAACCAGGGTGCAGGACAACTCAGATGCTCAAGGAATTCTGCTCACCGAGAGAGCTCATTACATCAACAGGGCAAACCTTGCTTGCAACTGGAGGCAAGAAGTCTGGACGGGGGTGGAGCTATAGCTCAATTCCTTTCAGTTTCTCTTCCCTTTCTAGCCAGTGTGCTTCTAAAGCCCTCTGCTCTCAGCACCAAAGGCCATGTCATGCTGTATATAACTCACCATGAATGGGGAAGCGTGTAAACAACAAAACACTGAGCAGCCTTGGGAACTCGAAGTGCCCTGAGAAGAGGCTGCTGGAGGGAGGGGCAATACTTGTCTTCAAGTATATGAAGGATTACTATTGCTTCATAGCTCTGGGCTCCTCTGCTTTTTCCTGGCTCCCTATTTGACCTGGGCTTTTGATTTGCTTTTGTGAGAATGCCAGCATTTTAAGAATGCGTCTGAACCTAACCCTGCATTTCCACCTCGCTGCTTACCCCACCATACTATTCTCTGTTCTATCCCTAAACCTTTAACTTCCACACGTGTGCCTGCAGGCCACACCCTCACCTCACCCTTAGTGTCTTCGCCCCTTTCAGGCCTGAGGTGATCCATATTCTTTATAAGATTTTCCCTGCCTAGATTCGAATCTCTTTCTCCCCACTAACAGTACTCTGGTTTCATTTACGTATTGTGCTCGGTACCATGCTGTTTTGTTTAATACTGTATTTACTGGCCTGGAACGCTCTATGCAAACCAAGCTAGCCTTGAACTCACAGAAACCTGCAGGCCTCTGCTTCTGCCTGGTCTGTTTTTTTGTTGGTCTTTCAAGAGAAAGTTTCACACTGTTTCATATTCAGCCTAGACTAGAACTTATTATGTAGCTCAGGTTGGCTTCAAACTCATAACCCTCCTGCCTTTGCCTCTGGGTGCTGGAATTACAAGCATGAGCTATCATGCCCATCTTAGTATTAGTTTCCTTGTTTCTAACACAGGACAAACATCACCCATCCGACCTGGTTTGGTGGGTGTGGTGTAAACATGGGAAGAGCTCCCTGGGGACTTTGAGTCTTTATAGAAATTTGCTTCCCTCTCCCTTTAACTTTCTGTGTCAGTTTTAGGCCATCCTGAAGGCTAGGAACTTCTACTGTTATTTCGCTGTGCAGGGGGTGATTTCTCCATTGGACTGTGGGCAGCACGGGCTATGTTTGTAGCATATCACATCTCCTTTATTCTCCCACAGAGCTTGCTGGAGTCTGAAGGAAATTAGCATGAAAATGGAGGAGGAATTGAGAGTTGTTTTCATTAAACATGGATGGCCTTGTCTGCGGATGTTGAACACAGGCAAGGGGCTGGCATAAGGAGGGGGGAGTCCATAGAAACTGCCCAGAAAGGCTTGGTCTGCACACATAGAGCAAAACTGGGTGGTTATTTCTTAATTTTCAAATTTGCTACTAGGTTTTTTTTTTTTCTTAAATGAAATAACAGTGCTAAGAATCAAAGTAAACAATACAATTTAGAAAACAACCAGTCATTGTCGCACCACTAGTGATATTTAATCGCCGTGTCTAAGAATATCTGAAAGCCCCCGGTTAATGCCATAGTGATTAAAACTGAGTAGACGTAGAGGGAAGCCATAGACAGTAAAGTTTAAGATTGAAAAATGTTGATGAATAGTACTTAATAACAACATTATTTCAAAGAAAGCAAATAATTCCTACAGAAAGCACAGAGCACCCGCATGTGTGTGACCTCACCCTGTCACCAGTGCAAGCTTCCTGACAACGTTTGCAAGTGCAGCGAACCCTCCACTGGAACCTTTGCCTTACACTTCTTTGATTGAGGTGGAAAGGCCCTGGGGAGCTGAGAATTCTGCTTTATTACTTTGTTCTGGAGAAGCAAAATAAAATAGGTCTACTTGTAAGGAGATGATTGCAGCATAAATAAATAATGTAAGCAGTCTTCTCCGAGTCCCTGAGAGGAGATTTGTCATGTAGACATCCAGTCTCAGACTTCCAGACCTGCCCGCCACGCCTTGGGCAGCTCTCACATTCGGAGCTGGTTAATCGGAAACTCAGAAAACGCCTGGGAACTTGGTGATCATTTAACTGGTTTGGCTTTCTGAAAGTAAGAACTGGCATTTTAGAATACTGTTGGCAAAATATTTAACTTTCCCATATCATTTGTGTAAACAACTTTTCTAATGCCCCTTAGACACTCTGGGGACACACCTTGCCAAGGCTTATAGGGCCAGTGCAGATGTATAAAGGATACTTTTGAAGGACACATAAGACTTCACATCATAGCCCACTTTGAGTAGTGTTCTCTAGGACTTTGGAGATACTTAAATATACAGCTATTTTGGTTTTATCTTGACAGCCCTGAGTTTGCAAGCCCAATCCCTCTGTTTACAATACAAGCTATTTTACCACTTAAAAAAGACAAGTGAAAGCTGAGTGGATCTCTCTAAAGCGCAGAGGAGCCAGTATTCCCCCTTGATGCTAGGAGCTGAGCAACAGCATGGTGGAGCTTCTGTCTTCTTTCCCTTCTCCCCCAAACACTCACTAATGACAGTGCTTTCCCGCAGGAACTGATCTCTGCTTGACAGATGAGTGCTCAGTGCCTTGTTCCCAGCCACCCAACAGGCTGGCGATCAAGCAGGCCCCAAACCAAGACAAGCTCTGGGTCTCATCTGTGTTCATCCCTCCACGGCACATTAGAGAGAAGGTAATGTCTGAGACTGAAGACGGCCTGGTACCAGTTATCTACCTAAATGGTCTGTGGTACAGGAAGAGAGCGTGTCTCACACAAGCGGGAAAAAAAAATAATTTTCACGTCTGTGCCAACCGAACGGCTCCATGCACCAGCGGTTGTTGAGTTTTTACAGCTCATTCAAAGAGTCAAACATACGATAGCAGAAAATGAGTTAGCGGCTAAAGGTCAGTTTCCTTAGAATCCTACAACCTCAACCTTTCGGTGAGGCCTTGGGTTCGCAGTCTCTGCAGAAGTGGGGCTTCCCCTGAACTGGAGCTAAATGAAGAAACAGGCTGAGTAAGGACAGCAGAATTAGGCTCTCAAGTGGACAGAATTAGAACTGACTTAGAGGTTATTCTCGCATTGTTCTTCAAACTCAAGCTATTAAAGAGCCCAGGCAGTATATAGTCTTTGCCATAGAACATCCCTCACAGACAACGTTATCCCACAGAACAGAAAGCATCTGTTCACCGTCATTTGGCAGGTAGTACCGACGATGCCCAAGGCATTGGCGCATGTCACATGCTGGTTACGGAACTTCACCAAGACGCATGCACATATTTGATTTCAGATGATCAATACTTTTCCTTCCTCCAAAGGGCATTTGTGGTCACTTAAAGCACACAAATAAACATCAGAGTGTTACACTCAACACATCTAGACTACAGAAATCTGCCTGCGGACATAGACAATCAAACTAAGGAAAAATTCTGACATGCATTCTTAGCAGAAGCCCTCTAAAATTTTAACATTGTCTCTGAACACAAGAGATGCCCAAGCCAAGGGAGATCTCTAGATGAGACTCCTGAATGTCCAGGCCTCTCCCCATCCAGTGACAGCAGCTTCCTACAGAATTTGCCTCAAAGACCCAAGTAACATTAGAAGGAACAAAGCACCAAATTTAGACGCTAAAACAGAGGGAATTCCCAATAACTGAAAGAGTATCAGAGCAGCCACTCTCTGGAGAAGTGAGCATGCGGACTGAGCACTGCCTTTCTCTCCTAACTCACACCAAACCCCTGGGCTTCATCCTCACGCTCACAGAGGGTGTTCCAGCCAGGGGCTATTTTAGGAGGTGGTTGGTGGGCGGGAGAGAGAAAAGAGAGTCCCCGAGAAAGGGGCGGCAGAGCAAACACCTTCAGCTTTTGCAGCTGCAGACAGTTTAGTAGAGACAGGCCAGGCACCATTGCCTGCCTTGGCCTACATCTGAGGCAATGCCACCTAAAGTTGGTTTCATTTTGTGTCCTGTGACACTCCAGCAAAAGGGAACCACATCAACTTCCCTCCCAAATGGACAGAAGCAAAACCAAAGAGGGCTGCAGGGGACATGTTGCCTGCCTTGCTGAGGCTGGGAGGGAGCGTCACAGGACAAGCCTGCCCTGTGGGCTTCTCTCTAGGCTTGGCACCCAGAGCGGGGATCAGTCTTTCCCTCTGGGGCTGGCCTGGGTGCCTCACTCTCAGGATCACCCCAGAAGCACTTGCCAGGAGACTCTGAAGCACACAAAGCCGCATTATTGGGAGGCTTGCAGACAGATTATAAATTTACTGGGGACAATCAAGGCATTTAGTTACTTTTGGCCACAGATGCTGGTGACACGCACATGCACACAAACCTCTTCTTTCCCCCAGGGATCTCTCTTTCAGGAGACAAACTTCCTTTCGCTGGGAATTTCAGGGAGAAGTGGGGTTGGAACAGGTGGAATAGAGAGGAATATAGGCCTGGAAAGTCCGATATAAACTGAATAATTTCATTCAAGGATAAAGCACAGGCCAGAGTAACTATGGGTAGCTAGCTTTCATTTGGACCTGGTGGGGGGTGGCGGGCAGAATCACAGCTCTAAGCAGACCAAGAAAAATGTGTGCCCTGTACGGGAAGAGCAGTGTCTCAGTCCCCAGAGTTTTCCAGGAACCATGGGAATCACCACAGATGAAGAGCAGGGGGCCAGCAGCCAGGAAGAAGTAGCAACAGGCCCCCTCCTCCCTCAGGAGTTCCTAAGCACCAGCCTTCCTTAGGGTTTTCTGGGGCTCCCATGGCTGCTTCCCACCTCTGCCTTCCATCAGGCTGGTTTTAGGCTATGGTTGTCCCTCCAGTCACAGGGCTTCAGGGGCCCAGTGGGAGGAGCCTGCGGGGTACAGGACTGGGTTCCAACTTTGACTGCAAGACTAATGGCAGAGCAGTTTGGGGGAAGCCAGAATACCACAGGCAGTGGGTCACCTGACCAAGACTGACAACAGAGAACCAATGACTCAAGGCTTTTCCCTCTGGGTGGGGTGTCACTGTGCCTCTGAGGAAGCACTTCCAGGCAGAAAATTACTCAGGCTCCCGGACCCAACTGTGTCGTCACCAGGAGGAACTGAGGACAAGGTGGTTCCTAGAACCATAGAAAAAAGCTCTCAGGGCCTTCTGGGAGTTCTGGGAGATAATGCTGCTTTATTGGGGGGTCCAGAAAAAAAAGACTGGATTGGGCCTGGGCTAGGGAGCCTACAAGGATCCTGGTAGTTCTCATACTGAGCATTCCTGCCTTCAGTAGTGTGTCTGAGAGTTCCCTCATGTCTCTTACTGTGGGGACACTCTGTGATGGGATGTCAGCTACAGACAGGGCCCTTCAGAGGGGATGAACGATGGGGCAAAGCGAACAGGTCAACTGAACTAAGTTAAGAATGTCTTGCTGGGCCTGACAAGAGCCAACATGCTAAGCCGGAGGGTTCTCGAGGGTTTCTCAGCTGTAAGTTCTACTTTCACAAACTGTGGACCCTTTGAGCCTCTGGAGAACCCAGGCTCTTACCTGGTAAGGGATACCCTTCAGTGTAGGACAATGACAATGAGCACCAGTGACTTTAACAGTAAGAGTTTATACAACCACACATGCACACCCTGCTGCCTTTGAGAGACTGATCTATTGGCCATCTTCATGGCCATTCATTCCCCATGATGCCAAGACAACCATCAGCTTCGCGAGAGGCCACAGGGCCAAAGCCACAATCATAGGAGAAAACCAGGTGCCTTACCGCAAGCAGGGCTGAGTTGCGCTGGTCCCCGGGGGTCGAAGCTGGTGGTTGCTGCTCTCTGTTTATCCCACCATTATCATTACTGGTCAGCCGGTGCTGCTGGTGGTGATGGTGGTAGTCTGGTGGAGGTGGTGGGGCTGTGGCTGCTGCCTGGGAGGCCACAGAAGGGGCAGCAGGGGGCGGTGCAGGGGCTGTGGTGCTGGCAGTTGTGGCTGTAGCCTTGGCATGTTTGTTAGCCTTCCTTGCCCCCTGGCCATGCTGGACCAGGCTGAGAAGCTGCATAGTGCTTTCCCTTTCTCGGTCTGAGCTCTCAGCTCTACCACGTTCATAGCGTCCTTCACAGCTTAGGTGGTGCTGTCGGCAGACAGCAATGCGAGCCCGCAGGCGTTCCACAATAGCACTGTGCACTCTAGGGGTGACTGAGCCCCCTCCAAGGAGCCCCGCCCCAGAAGCCCCCCCCAAACCTCCTGCGGGGGCCTGCGGGGGCGCTGTGTCCCCCATCTTGTTGGACACAATGATTACTGCTTCTGGGATGATGAGGTGCAAGAGTCTGGGGCTGAGTATCGCAGGCAAAGCTGGTTTCAGTGTTCAGGGCCACATGAATAAAGGTCTTCAGAGGGTGGGGAGATAGTGGAGGAGGTGTGGGGGAGGGGAGCGAGTAGCAAGAGGGTAGGGAGAAAGATTAGAAACCAATTGGAGAGGGGAAGTTAGAAACAAACCCTGATCAACTTACTCTAATTGCATTTGACAGCTCAGGAGAAGTTCGAGAGAGTTGTAGATCTTTTTCTCCCCCACCAGGCTGACAAGAGCCTCCAGGTACTTTGTAAACACAAAGTCTGGGGGATAGTTCAAGAATTCAGGGATCATCAAGAAAGAGACAGAAACGCATAGCCAAAGGAATCAAAAGGGTCATTAACCGAGGCCCGGCCTCCCCCTCACCAAGTTGCTTCAGAAAATTATTTATGGGGGTGTTTCTGCAGAGAAACACATTTCTAGCCTGGGCTCTGTAACCAGCAACCTTCACTTCTGCTCAGGTTAGAAAACAAACAACAGGGCTGTTTCCCGGGGCTTCGGAAGTCATGTTCGAAGTGTAGGAAATCAAGGCAGACTGTCTTGGTTTCTCCGTCCCTTTCTCTCCCTCCGGTGTCCTCCTGGGGGGCACGGTAGAATGTAGTCTTCTCCCCAAAGGAGACAGCTTTTCAGTCTTAACAACGTCTGTAATTGGACTTCAGGACCATGCTCTTTTCTTCAAACTAATCCAATCACCGGCAAAAATCCCGATTCCCTCTTAGGTTGCTTAGTTTTAAATGAAAGCACTCTGAAGTGGCTGGCTACTGAGAAAGCTCCTTCAACACGTTTCTTCCCCTTTCCCACTTACGTTTTTATCCCTCGCCCCCAAGTTCTATTCTAATACATTATCAAGAGAGACAAAGTCTTCCGAGAGTAATTTACAAACGATGGTCAAACTTACAAACTTCCAGCAAATTGCACCGAGTCATATCCAGCCACTTTTCTGTCCACTTTCGTACATTCCTTTCCCGGCCAGTGGCTCACAGGGTCTGGACTCCCATAGGCAATGTGGCTCTATCTCTTGTAATGCTTCGCTTTATAGATGGGGGGGAAAAGAAGAAAAAAGTAGCTTGTATTTTCCTTTCTCTTTCAGGTCTGTTCCGAGTGCTTTTCTGACACCGGCTCCCGCTCCTCGGACTCACGGCGAAACACAGGCTTTCATTGTGCTGCGATAGGAGAGGGAGAGAAAGGGAGAGAGAGAGAGAGAGACAGAGGGAGAGAGGGAGCCAGCAGGCTGCAGATGGGGGAGGAGGGCGGGAGCTCGGGCTCCCTGGTGGAAGGCTGGTGCTGCTGCTCCAGTGAGTAATCGCAGCCAGGCGCCGGGGAACGGAGTGCAGAGGCCTCCCAGCGGCTGAAGAGGCAAACCCTCCAGAACTGCACCTCTCTCTACAGCTCAGCCTCAGCCTGGGTGCCGCGGTGGGGGGAAGACGGGGGAAATTCCCCAGTCTCCTCGCAAGGGTTTGAGCAGCCCTCAATGCTGAAGAAAATTCCCAGCCAGGGAGTGTATTTTTCCCCTTCCAGGCCCGCAGCCCGCCCCCCTGAGGATATGATTTTCGGTTTTCAATAAGCTGTGAACGACACCACTGGGCACCTCAGCAAGAGCTGGGTGAGCACGGAGGAAAAGCTTATTACCACAGTGAGGAAGTTGGCGAGTGAGTGTTAGGAGATACAGGGAGGGGAGTCCACGGCTGTCTCCTAAAGAGACCCACTGGTGTGGGCCAGTGAGTTTGGGCAATGGGCTGGGAGGTGATGAACAAATCAGCAGAGATAAATAAACGTCGGGTGAGACTGATATTGCCAATACCCCCGGAAAGAAAAAAAAAGAGAGATCTTTTTCTTTGAAAATCACCGAATACAAGGTGTGTTGTCCATAGCTGTCGTGTTGGCACGTATAAAGGGCCACATGATTTCAAGAGCATTCATAACAAAACAAGGTTTTGTGGTTCCTTATGTTCCGATGGTGTGGTTCGTAAAATATCCGAGAAGCTTGGACAAATCTGTGTGCGCTTATCCATTCCAGAGAATAAACTAAAGTGGGCATGGTACTGCAGTCAGGACCAACAGAAGCACAAGTGCCGCAATTCACACGTCTTTTGGAGCTGAGGTCTCAGGACACGAGGTGGAGTCACTTTACAGACTCTGGAATCTCAGAAGTATGATCATGCTTCCAACGGGAGCTATGGGCGGAAGTGAATTAATGCTAGCGAGAATGACTTTACACACAGTTTCATCCCTCACAGGCTGGCCGACTGCAGCCCACTTTATTTTCACAGATTCAGGGATGTTAAGTTGGACATGTAGGTAGGCAGGCACAGTGACAAGACTGGGTAGGGTATATCTGAAATGCTTGGAATCCACAGATTTCAGTTCTTCTTCTTCTTCTTCTTCTTCTTCTTCTTCTTCTTCTTCTTCTTCTTCTTCTTCTTCTTCTTCTTCTTCTTCAATTTGGGGATATTGACTTAGACAAGTTGAATGTATCTCTAATCCCAGAAGTTCTTGAAATCTATCATGTTAGCTCTGTTTAAATAATTCCCTTCTATAGTATCCTAGGTTGGGTTTGAGTCAATGGCTTTCAGTCTATAAAGCCTCTGGCTTTTCTTGGGGACATAATACTTCTCCCTGTCTTCTTCAAGGCCAACTTCTCCACTCACAAGGAGAAATGAGAAACTATATCCATTAGAGATGAAAATTAGAAAGGGGGAGATTCCTGGCATCAGGAATCACCCTATCATAAAAAGTGGAGGGTTTTTGAACCTTGAATATATCATTTTTTAAAAGAGTGTTCAGGAGACAATGTCTTCTACTAACTTCTACATCTAAAATGCTATATTTAGCAGTCATAACCAATAAAAGAAAACTTATGTAGCATTTAAACTAAAAACACTCATTCAATAGCCTATGATAATATAGGTTTTAACAGTGTGATACCTTTGGCCAAATAAGCTACTCCTAGTAATATAAATTATAAATCAGAATAAATTTGCCAAACTGAGATAAAAATAATTGATATAAAATTGTCCTAGTTTTAGGGTATTGTGTGTTGTTTCAATACATGTATACACTGTGTAATAAACTCTGCCTTCTGGATTTTTTCTTTTGTGATATCTGAGTGCAGATGTACATGTGGTCTGAGGACAGCTTTGCAGAGTCAAGTTCTATCCTTCCCCCTTTACCTGAGGGATTGAACTCAGGTAATAAACTCGCATTGCAAGTGCCTTTAGCTGCTGAGCCATCTCTACAACCACCACCCCTTTGTAATTCTGACAGGAACATCAATTAAAAGGTTGGTAAGGAAGACTTCAACATTCCAGTATTTAGGCCACTCCTTTGGACTCTAGAGTCTAGAGTGTCTTTTTTATACATTAAAAAAAAAAAACTTCAATGTTTTGCCTGCCTGAATGTATGTGTACCACATTGTGCAGCACTTCACTGGCTTAGTACAGAAGAGGGTAGTAGATCCCCTGAAACTGGAGTTACAGATGGGTGTGAGCCACCACGTGGGTGCTGGGAACTGGACTGAGGTACTCTACAAGAGTAGTCAGTGTTCTGAACTGCTGAACCAACTCTTCAGTCCCCTTTTATACATATTTACTTCCATACATCTAGACATTTAATCTCTGGTGTCCATTTATCACTGACATCCTTCTTCTTATGCACATCATTTCTTCTTATTCAAGAGAAATCACATCTAAACTCCACACTTTACATATATCATTTCAATACACGAACATTCTTGGAGATACATATTATTCGCTTCATTCAGTTCCTCACTTAGAAGAGGATGGAAGACTTATCATGATGATTTGTTCCACATCAATAATTCAGGAGGTTAGACCAGGACTCTTTAGACCCAGGTTCTCTTAACAACAGCATTTGCCACCTTAGTAGAGAGTTTTAGTGACATTACAAGCAGGTCTAGCTCAAGGGATGCACTACTCCCCTTGTCCACTTTGGAGTCCAGGCAGGTCCTGTACCACCCAAAGAATGAATGAGGGATACACATGCCTTAATATGAGAACACACCAGTCAAGAAATTCAGTTAATTACACCAACTGTCATGAAAGAATTATTTCTTCCAGCCCCTTCATTCGCTCTGTCTTCTTGTTTGTTTCCTCATCCCCCTACGGCCTCTGTCCAGTCTTCTGAATTCTTTTGAGCATTTATTCTTTTGCCTTTTTCTCAGCATCTCTACTATCTAAAGCCACCAAACACTAAAGCAACTAAGACTATGGTGATAAGTGCTCCTAATCAAAAGGTTCAGTCATGTGAGAGGACCTAAGACTTAGAAGCTCATGTTATTGATAACTGTCATGTTATTGAATTAATACTGATAATAGTAATAAGAATACAATGTCATAATATAAGAAAAGTTAATTCTATTATTTCCCACACTATTCCTAAAGTTTGTTAGATTTTGTCCCCTCAATCCATACTAGGTCTCACTAAACATCTATTTTGTCAATTCTTTTGCTGTTAGCAGATACCTAATAGACTCTTAGAGGCTCCAGTCACTTCTTGGAGGAGTACATTTGGTTGCAATGACCTCACACGCCATAAAAACCACCTGCAAGCATTTTGATCATAATATGTTGTTGTATTTGGTAAAGTGCTTCAAATCAGCAATATGACCAACCTAGGAACTAGGTTGCCTCCTACCATAAGTCACCACTACTGTTAGTCCTTTTACTTTATAAGTAGTTGAGTGCTATGAAAATAATACAAACTTTAAACTGTCTCTCTTTCCAGGAGATTCAAACTTGTCACATGAAGAAGTGATTCTTTCCAGGTCATCATCGTCTTTCTTTTTCCTCTTCCTTCCTGTACACAAGTCACCCATGATTTTGACCCCTTGCCATACTCTATTAGTTTTCCTTGGGTTGTTCTCTGCTTCCCTTTGACACTGCACTTTCATCTTTATTTTTTAAGTATGACTTTATTTTTGTTCTCTGGAAGTGAGTTAAGTAGTAATTCTCCATGTGCCAGAGAAATACAAACAACAGTGGACATGTGATGGGAATGTCTGTTTCATCCCAGAAAACTGTTTTTCACTCGTCGACATGAGTCTCAGCATCCTTATACTTCCTGTATCAGCCTCAGCGACGCTGTACTTCCTGTATCAGCGTCAGCATCCCTGTACTTCCTGCATCAGCCTCAGCGTCCCTGTACTTCCTGTATCAGC